>NC_090267.1:92562959-92730459 GCF_040414725.1 Anabrus simplex
CACACCAGGGTTACAGAAATTGGAATTCGGAAACCTCACCTCAGTTGGCTTTGCAGTATAACACAATGGTCATCTTCAGGTTCTTAGTTGTCAGGATCGTCGGTCTTCAAACAGCACGTTGCGAAACATCGAGAAACTTCTCTCCTCATCAACGGATCTTAAATGTTCATACTTAAAGCAAGTGAGATCTTCCTCTTCAAAAACACTCACATCAACATTTTCTCCATTCAATATTTCACTTCTCTTGTACATAATTTGATACCCCTGCTTTTTCAAGCGTTAGATTCATTCTTTCATTTCATTTCACCTCATTTTCGTTTCATTCTCTCTCTTACTACAGAAAATACCTTTGAGAAGTGAAAGATGAACTAACGATGATTGGAACTGAGTATGGGCAGTACAAATGTAGTAGAGAGAAGGTGAAGTTGCAAAAAAAATGCCATTAAGACCTAAAACAAGATTAAAAGTACCTGTAAGTCAAAAACGCCCTAAAAGGCAATAAAGAACTAATAAAACCCACCATTTCCCGGCCTTCGGTGATCCAGAATGAATATATATTATGATGGGCCTCGTCTTTCGACACGCGAGAAGGATCTTTCCTCATTTTCCGAGCCCTATTGATCATCAATGACAACAGGAGCAGTAAGGAGATTAGAAGGGGAATAGCGCTTGACAAACAGGCGTTTATAATAAGAGTAACCTTTTGATCAGTGCAAATTTAGATTTTGGAATTAGGAAGAAATTTTTGATGTTTTTTTTTTGTGTGTGTGTCGAGTGTGCTATTGTATGGATGTGAATCTTCGACAATCAGAGATCAAGATTTGAAACGACTGGAAGAGTTTGAGATAAGGGTCTGGAGAAGAATGCTACGAATACACAGAAGAAGAGCTAAATTCACTGACCAGTGGTTGCATAGACAAGGCATTGTCTTTAGGCATCGATCGATCGATCAATCAATCAATCAATCAATCAATCAATCAATCAATCAATCAATCAATCAATCAATCAATCAATCAATCAATCAATCAATCAATCAATCAATCAATCAATCAATCAATCAATCAATCAATCAATCAATCAATCAATGATCTGAATTTAGGGATGTCGCTTCCCTATAAATTGTTTACCTCATATTTTACATTTATTTACCTTTTTAACCTAGCTTTCCTTCTTTACAATATTTTCACTGAACTTGGAATGTTACCGAACATTTCCCTTGATAATTTATTGCTATCCCTTACTCCTTGTGCTATAAATGAATATTTGCCCCAATTTGTCCTCTCTCTCACCGGGCGAGTTGGCCGTGCAGTCAGGGGCACGCGGCTATGAGCTTGCATCCTGGAGATAGTGGGTTCGAACCCCACTGTCGGCAGCCCTGAAGATGGTTTTCCGTGGTTTCCCATTTTCACACCAGGAAAATGCTGAGGCTGTACCTTAATTAAGGCCTCGGCCGCTTCCTTCCCATTCCTAGGCCTTTCCTATCCCGAAAGACCTATCTGTGTCGGTGCGACATAAAGCAACTAGCAAAAAAAATTTGTCCTCTTGAATTCCAACTTTATCTTCATATTATGATCTCTCCTACTTTTAAAATAAAGGAGACGAGCTGCTCGACTAAGTGGTATGCTCCGAGCTGTCAATGGAGAAATGACGTGGAATGACATTAGTAGAGGCATAAGTTTGAGTGGTATTTTTAAAAGTAGGAAAGATCGCAATTTGAAGATAAAGTTAGAATTCAAGAGGACAAATTGTGACAAAAATATCGTTTATAGGAAGGGGAGTTAAGGATTGGAATAATTTACCAAGGGACATGTTCAATAAATTTCCAATTTATTTGCAATTACTTAAGAAAAGGCTAGGAAACCAATAAATAAGGAATCTGCCACCTGGGCGACTGCCCTAAATGTAGATCAGAAGTCACTGTTCGATTTTCCGACCCTGACGGTATTAGAGCATTCGGGAACTAGGGAGTATTTAATTTTCACATCTTTCGTAGCACTTATCTTACTTTTCTTCTTCCTTTTTGACAATTGCCTTTACGTGGCACCGACACAGATAAGTATTATGGTGATGATGGGATAGGAAAGGGCTAGGAGCGATCATGGCATTAATGAAGGTACAGCCCAGCATTTTCTTCGTGTGAAAATTAGAAACGACAGAAAATCATCTTCAGGGCTGCCGACAGTCGGGCTCGAACCCACTGACTCCCGAATGCAAGCTGTTAGCACTGTGATATAAACCACGAGGCCTCTTGCTCGGTAGCCTTTGTCTTCTTTGACCGATAACTTCATTTTTCGATTTGTTGGATCCATTCCATTTTTTTTCCTTTTGAATAGTGTAATTACAGGATTGTTGCCCGGTTGTACTTCCTCTTAAAACAAAAACCACCACCAATAGCCATAAATGAAACGTAGACATCCGTGCACGCTATAGTTTCCTGTGGCTGCTCCAAGAGACAGATATAAAAATACTGCACGTATCAAGAAATATCGACAGGGGACCAAAATAATATTTCTGCATACTTCAATACTCCCTACACCAGAACTGTTGACCCTTCGGAAAGTGTTTCTGTACTCGTGACCGGGGGGTGCGGAAGGCGAACAAAGTAGTTCCCAGGCCGGACGGACATCCTGCCCCATTCATTGTTCATTTATTAACATAAAACCGCTCACTTCTTACTGGCCCACGTAATGCGAAGTAAACGTGTAGCTTTATGACCACTGTGCCGTTTTTGAGGTTATGTCAGCTGCAGGTTTATCTCATGCACAGAGATTGTAATTAAAATGGGAGAACCGTTTCACTGAACTGAGGCTGTTAAGAGGGAAAGGCACCTATCACAATGGACAAAAAACATTTCTTGTTAAAAGTATCGTAATTAGTCTGTCACGGTTCAAAGTACTCCATAATGGATTCTAACGACTTGAGGTGACCCTTGAGGTGTGACATCGTAAGAATCCAGTGAGAAATATTCTTAATGTTGTAAACATTTCTTAGCAGACAAAGTAGTGGTCCCCGTACTACGAAAAACGTAAACTTAAGCAATTTCCTCAATTGTACCGAAAGTTGAAGGGCAAAAGGGCCCAGAAAAGTTTAAAATAGTGGGTCTTGGATATCTCTATCAAACTAAAAAAATATCGAAAACCACATCCGGCCTAAATGCAGCTCCGGAAAAACTGCCTAAAATTGCTAGGTTTTTTAATCGTTTCCCTTTTTATTCAAATCGTATCCAAATCAACTTATTTAAATAATGATTTCTTAATGTGTTCCTTGGTTCAATATCCTCAGGCGTTTTTCGAATTTTTGAAAAATTTCCACACTGAATGTAGTTATAAGGGTTAAGTGAAACTCTGTATTGACTCGCATTAGCGCTCGTAGTGGTGCTGAAGTGAAACTCTGCATTGACTCGCATTATCGCTCGTAGTGGTGCTTAAGTGAAACAATGCATTGACTCGCATTAGCGCTCGTAGTTTTAGTTAAGTGATACAATACCTTGACTCACATTAGCACTCGTAGTGGTGCTTAAGTGAAACAATGCATTGACTCGCATTAGCGCTCGTAGTGGTGCTTAAGTGAAACAATGCATTGACTCGGATTAGTGCTCGTAGTGGTGCTTAAGGGAAACTCTGCATTGACTCACATTAGCGCTCGTAGTGGTGCTTAAGTGAAAGAATGCATTGACTTTCATTAGCGCTCGTAGTGGTGCTTAAGTGAAACAATGCATTGACTCGCATTAGCACTCGTAGTGGTGCTTAAGTGAAACAATGCATTGACTCGCATTAGCGCTCGTAGTGGTGCTTAAGTGAAACAATGCATTGACTCGCATTAGCACTCGTAGTGGTGCTTAAGTTAAACAATGCATTGACTTTCATTAGCGCTCGTAGTGGTGCTTAAGTGAAACAATGCATTAACTCGCATTAGCACTCGTAGTGGTGCTTACGTGAAACAATGCATTGACTCGCATTAGCGCTCGTAGTGGTGCTTAAGTGAAACAATGCATTGACTTGCATTAGCGCTCGTAGTGGTGCTTAAGTGAAACAATGCATTAACTTGCATTAGCGCTCGTAGTGGTGCTTAAGTGAAACAATGCATTGACTCGCATTAGCGCTCGTAGTGGTGCTTAAGTGAAACAATGCATTGACTCACATTAGCGCTCGTAGTGGTGCTTAAGTGAAACAATGCATTGACTCGCATTAGCTCTCGTAGTGGTGCTTAAGTGAAACAATGCATTGACTCGCATTAGCGCCCGTTGTGGTCTTAAGTGAAACAATGCATTGACTCGCATTAGAGCTCGTAGTGGTGCTTAAGTGAAACAATACCTTGACTCACATTAGCACTCGTAGTGGTGCTTAAGTGAAACAATGCATTGACTCGCATTAGCGCTCGTAGTGGTGCTTAAGTGAAACAATGCATTGACTAGCATTAGCGCTCGTAGTGGTGCTTAAGTGAAACAATGCATTGAGTCACATTAGCGCTCGTAGTGGTGCTTAAGTGAAACAATGCATTGACTCACATTAGCGCTCGTAGTGGTGCTTAAGTGAAACAATACATTGACTCGCATTAGCGCTCGTAGTGGAAGAAAAAGGCAAACTGCTAATCTAAGCGACCGGATAACAATAATTAAGAAAAGGATTTTTCAATTTTTAGGAATAAGTAAAGAATATATTCTTATAATTTATTATATTTTATTTACCTAAAATTCGTCGCTTATATCCATAAGATGTTTTCAGCATTGAGTTGCTTGCCTGGTCCGCCTCTGTGATGTAGTGGTTACTGTGATTGGCTGTCATCCCCGGAGGCCCGGGTTCGATTCCCGGCTCTGCCACGAAATTTGAAAAGTGGTACGATGGCTGAAACTGGGTCCACTCAGCCTCGGGAGGTCAACTGAGTAGAGGTGGGTTCGATTCCTACCTCAGCCATCCTGTTTCCCACTTCTCCTCCAGGCAAACGCCGGGATGGTACCTAACTTAAGGCCGCGGCCGCTTCCTTCCCTCTTCCTTGTCTGTCCCTTCCACTCTTCCCATCCCCCTACAGGGCCCCTATTCAGCATAGCAGGTGAGGCCGCCTGGGCGAGGTACTGGTCATCTTCCCCAGTTGTATCCCCGATCCAGAGTCTGAAGCTTCAGGACACTGACCTTGAGGCTGTAGTTTGGGATCCCTCGCTGATTTCGAGGGAAAAACCAACCCTGGAGGGTAAGCAGATTAAGACGAACAAGAAGAAAACAAACAGTACACATTTAGAGAGGCACTAGAAAACACATGGACACTTGGCCCTGGCAGGCCCATAAAACAAACAGTCGAATTCTACCGAAAACAGAAACTACTATAAACTGGTAGGGATCATACAAGAAGGCTTAAACATCAGGAAATCTTTAGATCCAAAATTCACAATGGGTAGGTTGACCAAGAAGACAAGCCGAAGAAAACAAGTGGAACTACTTGAACGAAAGAGATACAGGAAGGCTGCAGCAAAAGAATGTAAGGAATATGGGCGCAAAGAAAGGCACACTAACTTCTGTAAGTACTTAGCATAATTCTAAGTGGGAGTGTACGCAAATTGGAGCCTGCGTCGCTCAGGCGCCAGCGCGCCCACCTCTCACCGCTGGGTTCCGTGGTTCAAATCCCAGTCACTCCTTGTGAGAGTTGTGCTGAACAAAGCGGAGGCGAGACAGGTTTTTCTCCAGATTCCCCGGTTTGCCTGTCATCTTTCATTCCAGCAACACTCTCTATACCATTTCATTTCATCTGTCATTCATTAATTATTGCCCCATAGGAGTGCGACAGGCTTCGGCAGCCGGCACAATTCCTATCCTCGCCGCTAGATGGGGGCTCTATTCATTCAATTCCTGACCCGGTTAAGTGACTGGAAACAGGCTGTGGATTTTCATTTTCATTGTACTCAATAACGCTAAATAACACTAATAATTACATGAATGTGAATAATCAGACATGTCTTCTTCTTTATACTGTATTTTATTTTTGCTATTGGCTTTACGTCGCACCGACACAGATACGTCTTATGGCGACGATGGGATAGGAAAGGGCTAGGACTGGGAAGGGAGCGGCCGTGCCCTTAATTAAGGTACAGCCCCAGCATTTGCCTGGTGTAAAAATGGGAAAGCACGGAAAGCCATCTTCAGGGCTGCCGACAGTGGGGTTCGAACCTATACTGTATTAACATCGAAAACAATCATCATCATGATGATCATCATCGTGTTATTCTTCTTCTTCTTCGGTATAATTAATCCCACTTTTATTGGGTCGCTGATGCGGATATTCGTAGTCCACGTTGCTCTATCCTTAACCATTTCCTCCATAATCCCCTGCTGTTGCATGTTTTCTCGAATGCTGTCCATTCATCGCCTTCTCCGTCATCCTCGAATCCTTTTCCCTAGTGGAAGCAGTTCAGTCATCTTAAAACCCACAATCTTGATCTCTTTGGCCAAAGCATCTGAACCCAGCTTCTCCGACCTTCTCAGAAACTTGCACCACATTTTCTCCTAATCACTTCATTTCTCACTTTGTCCAAACGTGTATGTCCACTTGTCAACTTCAGCATTCGCATTTCTGCTACTTCCAGTTTCTCCTCCCATTTCATTGTAATCTGCCGAGTTTCTGCCCCATATAGGTATCATTGCTGGTCTCGCCACAGCCTTGTGTATATTCTCTTTTAATTTTTCTGGCATCTTCTTGTGGCACAGTACATTCGATGTGTGCCCTGATCTTTGTTTCCTCCTCAGTAGCGAATATTAAATAACCTTCCTATACAAGTATGAATGAATGAATGAATGAATGAATGAATTTATTGAACTGAACATAACAGGCTTTCGCCCAGTTACAATGTTCCAATAAAATAAACACTCACAGACTATAGCTAGACACTAACTACTTACTACTTAACTACTTCTAAATCTACTTTGTAGCATCTTGCACATGGGCGGATCGCCAGCTCCACATGCAACACACCACCTAACTAAACTAACTACTTTACTACATAAATATACTACTTAACTACTTCTAAATCTACTTTGTAGCATCCTGCACATGGGCGGATCGCCAGCTCCACATACAACACACCACCTAACTAAACTCACTACTTTACTACATGAATATACAGTATACTAAATCTATCCTAAATCTGTCTGGCCGCGACATCACCCCTGGTGAGGAACTGCTACCACCCTTCCCTGGGATGTCACGACCAGACATGTCTCATGAGGCTCGGAAACCGATACTGTTGTATGTCCGGCGCTTCCTTCTCGCTCCGCCTGCCAGCTGCACGCGCGCCTGTGTATCATTCTGCTAGCTTCGACGCGCAGCCCTCAGTGCGCGTGCCTGACCATCGAGTGTACTATAAATAGGAGCTCCCTTCCTGCTCACTTGCCCACTTGCCCCGGTGTCCAGCTCCAGAATACACCCTACGTCGAGCACGGAGGCTACTCCTCTTGAAAATGTGCTCCGACCAGGTGGACTGAATTTCTGGCAGTACGAGGTTTCACCTCTGGTCACCGCTCCCTTCCTGTTTCCGCTGCCTAAGTCCCGTAATTCTTTTACAAGCCATTTTCATTCCCTAACTTATGCAAGCTCCCTTAGTTTCGCTAGGTGGAATTTCTTCAATCAATTGAACTTGCTTTTTAGGAATTCAGGCACTTCAACCAACAAGGACTCTCATGAACATTTATGTTAGTGTGCCAGATAGTTCTCGACTATCAACGTGTCAATTCACAAAGACTATCTTTTCAAGATAGAAGTGTATATAAAGACTGCAAACCTGTACATATTGTATAAAGACAGACTTTTCTCAAGATTCAATATTCCTTTTTGCTTCAAAATAAATTTCAGTTATTTGTGTAAATATCATAAAGTGAAGCAATAAAAGTTGTGTTTTGTAAACTTCAACCTTGGTTACAACACAACTCTATGGCGACGAGGTAAAAAAGCGACACTACAATTCATCGGCCCCAGTCGCCAACTCTGTGGCGACGAGGTACAAAAAGCAACAAACTACAATTCTTCGGCCCCAGTTACCAACTCTATAGCGACGAGGTACACACGAAACCAACACTACAATTCAACGGGCCCAGTTGTCAACTCTACGGCGACGTGTTAAACTACAACGACACTCCAACCAGTTCTGACACACAGCTTATCTTACTCTTTCTTGCACGCATCTCGCAATGGCTACTGCGGAACAACTCGCTACGGTCTTCCAAGCCTTACAACAGCAACAACAACAGTTTATGCAACAACAACAGGCAGCATTAATTCAGGCTATTCAAGCTATTTCTGTCTCTACACAGCCATCAGCTATTCCTCCGTTCTCTGCTTTTGATCCAGCTAAGGAAGAATGGTCAGTTTATTTAGCCCGCTTGCAACAGCATTTCATCTGCCATTCTGTCCCAGATGATCAACGCCGCCGCGCACTATTTCTTAGTTCGGTTGGCAATGCTACGTGTGAATTACTACGTAAATTAAGTCCAGAAGAACACTTATCTGAGGTACCCTTCACGCAGCTCTTAGCCCGTCTCACGGAACACTATGCCAAAGCTCCTCACATAGTGGCTGCTCGCTATAAATTTTTTCAGAGCAGAAAGCAACCCCATCAGACACATACTGAATGGATAACTGAATTGCGTGGTCTAGCTAAACCCTGCCAGTTCATCTGCTCCAAGGACGGTTGTGGTTCATCCTACACTGATTCTCTCATTCGGGACATGATAATTTTACATACTCCTGAAGACAAAATACGTTTTGACGCTGTCAAGCAGAGTAACCCTTCTTTAGAAGACGTCCAGCGTATTGCTACGGTTTATGAGCTTACTACCAAGACTGCCGCAGCCATAGCTTCTCCACACGAAGTTGCACAAGTCTCGCCTCAGGCCCGCAAGTCCTCTGCTACAGTGAACCGTACGGATAAGGCGCTCTCCACCAAGCATTCTCGCCAGGTTCCCTCTCGTAATGCTACACGGAAGCCCAATTCTAAAAGCACCTCGAAACTCCTGCCTTCCTGCCGAGGTTGTTTCAAGCATCATGAACGTCGTGACTGTCGTTTTTTCAAAGCTACTTGTGAACGATGTAATAAACTTGGACACATTCAGACTGTCTGTCAAAGTTCGCTCCGCCCTGCTAAGACTACTGCAGCGCACCGGAAGCATATACAGCCCCGCCAAGACATGGAAGTTGATCAGATCAATCTTATTCTTCCCACAAAGGATTCTCACAAAATCATCATTCCTCTCTCATTCTCTGATCGATCTGTCGATTTTCAATTAGACACTGGATCACCTGTCTCTATTATTAACCTGACTACCTACCACGACTTAAGTTCACCTTCATGCTCTCCAGCTGACATCCAGCTCGTGACATTTAACAAGAAGAAAATTGACATCAAAGGTCAAATTAAGCTTCAGGCTAGTTATAAAGGAATTCAGAAGGCCATTCCTCTTCTCGTAGTTAACAACTACACTGCATCAAACATTATGGGCATGGATCTATTTAACTTATTTGGTTTCCAGATACGTGACAACATTACCGTCGTATCTACATTGCATCCTACTTCTGACGTTACCGCTCTCCTAGCGCAGTTTCCTGAAGTCTTCGACTCTCAGCTCGGAACAGCAAAAGACTATACAGCTCACATACAGCTGAAATCCGGAGCTAAGCCTCGCTTCCTCAAAGCACGTCCAGTACCCATAGCACTTCAAGACCAGGTCACGAAAGAATTAGAAAGATGGATACAAACTGGAATTGTAGTACCAGTTACTTCTAGTCAATGGGCTACTCCGCTCGTAGTAATCAAGAAACCTGATGGTAATGTTCGACTTTGTGGCGATTTTCGATCTACAGTCAACGCACAACTCGACACCGATATCTTTCCTATTCCACGTCCAGAAGACTTATTCCGTCGTCTCTCTGGTGGACAATTCTTCTCTCGAGTTGATCTTAAAGAAGCATATCTCCAGCTACTTTTAGACGAAGAATCTAAGAAATTTCTCACACTCAACACTCCTCTAGGACTGCTCCAGCTCCAGCGGCTCCCATTCGGTGTTTCATCCTCAGCGGCTATTTTTCAGCGCTATTTGGCTCAACTCACCGCCTCCATTCCCGGTTGTGCTAACTACCTGGATGATATTATTGTTACTGGAAAAGATCATCAGGAACATCTCACCAATCTCCGCCTTCTTCTCCAGAAATTGAAAGACAATGGCCTACGAGCGAATCTCGCTAAATGTACCTTCTTTCAGCCTCAAGTTCACTACCTCGGACATATACTTGATAAGAATGGAATTCGTCCTAGTATGCAGAATGTCTCCGCGATAGTAAACATGCCAGCACCTCAGAACCTCAAGCAGCTTCAGTCCTTCATAGGCAAAGCGAACTATTATAATAAGTTCATTCCACGCTTCGCTACAGTGGCAGCTCCATTAAACGCTCTACGTAAAAAAGGTGTTAAGTTTCAGTGGACTCCGCAATGCCAACAGGCCTGGAAAACAATCAACAACGCCTTAATTCAAGCTATACAACTCACTCATTTTCAGCCCGACAAGATCATCACGCTAGCTACTGACGCTTCAGACTACGGTGTCGGTGCCGTTCTCTCCCAGAAGGATCGTCATGGACAAGAACGCCCCATCGCCTTCGCTTCGAAAACACTTAATGATCATCAACGTCGATACTCACAGATAGAGAAAGAAGCTTTAGCCATCATCTTTGGTATTCGCCGTTTCAATGAATATCTTTATGGCAACCATTTCCTGATCATTACCGATCATAAGCCTCTCGTACACTTATTCCATCCTGGTAATAAGATCCCAGAGAATTCCCTCAGAAAGCTTCAAAGATGGTCCATGTTCCTTTCTGATTATTCCTATCAGATTGTATATCGAGCCACATCCCGGCATTGTAATGCTGATGCCCTCTCCCGCTTACCCGTTGGTCCTGATACTGCCTTCGATTCTCAAGAATCTGAATGTCTTCAGTTGGACATAGAACTTGAAGATACTGTATCCAGTTTTCCTATTGATGCTACCTGCATAGCTAAAGCTACGGATAAGGACAGTACACTTGCTACTGTACGTACTTACATCCGCAACGGTTGGCCTCTTCAGAGCACACTTCCTGCCCACCTGGCACCTTATCATCGTATGCAGCATCGTCTCACGACTCGTGCCGGAGTTGTACTACTAGAAGCAGGCACCATCTTCCGAGTGGTTATCCCACTTAGCCTCCAGAAACAAGTTCTCGAATTATTACACCAAAGCCATTGGGGTATCTCCAGAACAAAGCAACTCGCCCGTCAACACTGCTACTGGCCCGGTATTGATGCCGCCATCGAAAAGCTAATACGTCATTGTGAGCAATGTCAAACGAATCAGAACGCCCCGTCTTCTGATCTTGCTTCATGGCCTCCTGCTACTACTCCATGGGAACGAGTTCACATCGATTTCGCAGGTCCTTTCCTCAATTCCATGTGGTTAATAGTCATCGATTCACTGTCAAACTTTCCATATGTCGTGGATATGCATTCGACTACTACAACCGAAGCTACCATTCGTGCTCTCCAGAAAATCTTTACTACAGAAGGTTTACCGCAAGTACTCATTTCGGACAACGGACCTCAATTTACAGCTACTGCTTTTCAGAACTTTTGTACACATAATGGCATTCGTCATATCCTAGCACCACCTTTTCACCCTCAATCTAATGGTGAAGCTGAACGCTTCGTACAAACATTTAAAAGAAGTATGAAGAAAGCTGTCTCTTCAGGCTTAACTAAAGACCAAGCCTTGCTCCAACTCTTAAACACCTACAGAACTCTCCCCGGCGCTGATAATATCACTCCTGCACAGAAGCTCCATGGACGACCTCACAGAACTTTACTTTCTCTGTTACAGCCTCTTCCGGCCCAGCATAAGACCTCACCAACGAAGTTCTCCCTCAACGACAAGGTCTACACCAGGACATTCAAATCCAACCCACTCTGGATACCTGGAGTCATCTGCAGATCTTTGGGTCATCGTCTCTACGAGATACAGACTACGGAGAAACGTATCTGCCGCCATCAAGATCAGATACGTCTGCGCTACCGCCCCTGTCCAGCTATTGATGCTATTGCTAAACCAGATAAATCTATTGCTGAAAGAGCCTTAGATCATTTAATAACAATGGGTTCCTTTCAGGACGAGACAGCGCCACTCCGCCCAGTTCCAGCTCCGGACAATACAACAGAGATATCAGCAGCTCCGCCCCAGCATCGCAGTCGCCGCCAGCGCCGCCGCCGTTTCACGCCGTACCGGCGCATTTAGGAGGGGAGGGTGTTGTATGTCCGGCGCTTCCTTCTCGCTCCGCCTGCCAGCTGCACGCGCGCCTGTGTATCATTCTGCTAGCTTCGACGCGCAGCCCTCAGTGCGCGTGCCTGACCATCGAGTGTACTATAAATAGGAGCTCCCTTCCTGCTCACTTGCCCACTTGCCCCGGTGTCCAGCTCCAGAATACACCCTACGTCGAGCACGGAGGCTACTCCTCTTGAAAATGTGCTCCGACCAGGTGGACTGAATTTCTGGCAGTACGAGGTTTCACCTCTGGTCACCGCTCCCTTCCTGTTTCCGCTGCCTAAGTCCCGTAATTCTTTTACAAGCCATTTTCATTCCCTAACTTATGCAAGCTCCCTTAGTTTCGCTAGGTGGAATTTCTTCAATCAATTGAACTTGCTTTTTAGGAATTCAGGCACTTCAACCAACAAGGACTCTCATGAACATTTATGTTAGTGTGCCAGATAGTTCTCGACTATCAACGTGTCAATTCACAAAGACTATCTTTTCAAGATAGAAGTGTATATAAAGACTGCAAACCTGTACATATTGTATAAAGACAGACTTTTCTCAAGATTCAATATTCCTTTTTGCTTCAAAATAAATTTCAGTTATTTGTGTAAATATCATAAAGTGAAGCAATAAAAGTTGTGTTTTGTAAACTTCAACCTTGGTTACAACAGATACCTCATAGACCCTTTAAGCTGTCAATGTTATTTCCTCACCACTCCTTCCTGTAACAACCCACATGTGTGCGGATTGCCTAGCTCTACATGTAGGCTGTCACACCTATATTTCACTGCCGAGACGGATTCCATAACTCGGCTCATCTTTCACTGTCTCATTGACAACTTACTTCCTCTAACACTATTCACTACTTTACCAGTGGCGGCTGGTGCAGAAAATCAGTTGTGAGCTGTAACCCATCTCCGCTCCAAAAAATAAAAATATTTAGAAACATACCGGTATGTGGTTTTCAAGAGGCTCTCCACTGAGTTTTCCACACTGAACAAACACGCAAACAACCCCAACAGATATACACATTCCTCATAAAAAACTATATAATTAAACACACAATAACACATACAATGGCAAAATATTGACGATCTCAAACACTTGGTGTGAGCGCGCAAAAACAGAATTTCCCAATGTTACCAACATCTTTGAAATAAAACCAGCAACGTCGTAATGCAAAATTATATGTTATGTTTTTATAGTTTCATTTATAAACTAGACATATTAATTGAAGAAAATCGCAATATCATGTCCTTATTTTGACAACATAAAAAGTACAATTTTTATAGTTCATTTTTAGACTATTTTTATAGTCACAAATGTAACTATGGAATAGGCAAGTTGGTAGTATTCTATGCTCTTTGGTATTAAAAGACCTGGCGCGAACAGCTCTATAGTATTTCGTTTTCCCGTTTGCTTTGAGCGATCCTCTCTTAAATACTACCGCTGAGTCAAGAGGGTGCCAGCTGCCACGTTCTCATATCGTTCGTAATGCAAGTGTGCCTACTGCAAGTGCTGCCTATCTGTGGTCGAACGAAGAATCGTTGTGAAGTGATGTCTTGGCTGTTGTTTCCACAGCCTGTCGGAACCGATCGGAACACATTCTCTTTGTATCGGAAAAGTTCGTCACGCATGCGCAAAAGGCAGAGTTCCTGGTTTCTGTGAGCTGTGATCGCACAGCACCCGGCGTGGAGCGCACCAGTAGTTACCTGGTTGTGAGGGGGGTTGAATAATGTCCTATTCTTTGGCTGACGTCTTTTTCAATGCACTGTATTTGATTGTAGATAATATTTTTAAACTAATTTAATTTTCCCAATAAGCAATGTGCTGCAGCACTTCAGCACATAAGGTACGGCCGCCCCTGTACTTTACTCTACTTTACATGTGCAGACGTACCGAATCAACACTTTAGCTTGAGATAGGTCAGGCCTATCCCCGCCTCTTCCAACTCTACTGTACGTCAGCAGCCAAAACAAACAAACTAACAAAACCAAACTAAAATAAAACCACAATAAAATAAAATAAAACGGGCAGACAAACAACCAAAAATCCCATTAGAAGGTAGCCAAAACAAACTAACAAAACCAAAGTAAAATAAAACAGGCAGACAAACAACAAACAACCTCATTAGAAGTAATACGGTACGGCTTACATATCAATGAATTGAATGTACTAATTAGAAATATACAATACCTAAGGAACAAGGGAACAAAACTGAACAGATATAAAAAACGAAAATAATACTAAACTTATAATTATTGTCGTCCTTAGTTATTAGTGAGTTAAACTCTATAATGTTCCATATCTGTGAATCAAGGTTGTTTTGTGTACATACATGATTACAAAACTTCGTTATTATTAACCCATACAGAGATGATACTTCAGAGATAACTACTTTCTGTATGTTTTCTTCTACTGACTATAATGATTTTAAACTTCTTATTCAGTGTACGGGTAACTGGTCGATTTGGAGTCTCCCTCTTCCAACTTCGGTCGTCCGAAGTAGGAGAGCCGAGACTTGGTTCATCCTGAAATACTAGCATGCATTCCTGTATGTGTAGCTTAAGTGTCCCATAATATCCTTCAACCATGTGTACTCGTGCTAATTTCGCTGTTTCATTTTTTTTTCAGCAGCATGTGCCCCTTCCCTCATGCACTAATTTCATTTTTTTCTCCCACAAGCTTTTTATAATTGTGAATAGTTTTGATAGTTTCCCTGGCCTTCTCCATTCCCTGTTTATTAATTTGACAAGAGTCCTATACAAGTATGATGGTCCTAAATGATTTACCACACCGAAGGAGATATATTATAATATCTATTATGAGAGTAGTTAGGGATGATATTGAACCTATACGTAAATTTGTAACAAATATTTTGCGGACTAATTTCTAACAACAAGGCTTTAAAGAACAGTCACATGAACATGGCGCAGAAAGTCATAAGTTCCTGAGATACCAAAAAGTTTATCCTTTCAATAAATATTTATGAAAAAATCGAATCAAATTGGCTTAATTTTATAGTAATCGTTTCTTTAGAGCAGAACATGAGCTTTCTTTTCCTCTATTTGAATGTATTTTGTTTGGTTGGTTTGATTGTGCTGAGAAGAGGTCGAATAATGCATAGTTGGAGGTTCAAACACCACATTTGATAAACACTGCAGAAAGAAGAGGGATGTACCAGCAATGATTTCTTAACAACTAATGATGACCATAGGCAGATCTTTGGAAGAACAAACACTGTTGATGGACTTACCATCATTGAACTGTAATAGTCTCCATGACTATCCTCTATTAAGTCTGTACAAAGAACGACTGCATGCATTTAACTGCGTTATTAATGCGTAACCCGTGTATACGTGCCGTTGTCTACAAGTACCAAAGACATGAACCCCATCTGCCTAAAGGCTTATAGTAACATTTTTTTACATTCTCTCAAATGTTTCATTTTGACACTTTGGGCCTTTCTACTTTAAGATATCCCACTGAACAGCCCTTATTAAAGCGCATGTGAAGTAGACATAGCGTGAAGCTTTCAGCATTAACAACATTGTGTTTTCCCGACCTCGTAGAAGTTGGAAAGGTCCCTTGTGAGCGTGAGAGTGTAAAGTTGATTCTGATATAACCTGTATCGATACTGTATCTGTGCAGATATGAGCATTTGTAATTAACTAGGAGTAGGATTGGTTAGAAAGTTATGCACTGGTCTTCTTCAAGCGTAAAGGTTAAAACAAAAGTAGATTCATTTCTCACGGACGTGTTTTTGGTAATTATGACGAGTTATAAACATGCACACCTCCACCGCCACATCGAAGTTCATGCAGTTCCATTTAATTGCACCTCTGAGAACTCTCTCATTAATCTTGGAAGGAAATATTTTAAGTACCGTCATAATATTCATCGTGTCTCCCTTCTAAATCCGGAAATGTTCCTCTTTGTGATCCGTAAGCCAATGTCGTGACGAGGAAATATGTCTTGACAGCCAGGCGACATCACGAATAGGAAGATTGGAACTCGATAAACTCTTCATTTTTCACCTCCTCGGTGCGAGCACGACAGTGCCACAGCAGGTGAGCTTTGTTTACAGATTCCACACAGCAAACGGTTCGGACTCAGCTCATTAAGAATAGCAGTGGCGCTCGCGTGCTGGTTCCTAGTCACGCCAGAAACCATCTTAAACAATACCATGTCTGGAGTACAAGTAATTCCTTTGCCTTCGTAACAGAGGCCGATCATTTGATTAAACGGAAAATCAGAGTCAGGTCGTAAGGACTTGAAGTGAAGGGATTGAAGGGATACTTCACCTTCACCTACCCAGTTAACTGGGGTCAGCACTTACGTGGATAAAGCCCAGCGTGCGAAATCAGAAAGAATGGTTGGGTGGGAGGGATCATAGGGCTTAACTACTACTGTATAGTCGCGACCACCAACTTAGGCGGGTGAGAGATATTACACTGTTGCCAAAATGATGTAGCAACTGGCGAAGAAATGTCTAATTGAACACATCATTTCGAAGCGCGAGGCAGTTTGTTCTCTCATCAAGTTCCTGATGTTACCTTCTACAATGTTCCAAAACAAATGATACTGCAAGCTTGGAATAAAGAATGCTGATTTCAGTGGTATGACTATTTTCCACATAAACCAATTAAAGTAATTATTAAGAATGAAATGAAATGGCCTATGGCTTTTAGTGCCGGGATGTGTCCGAGGACTTCGGCTCGCCAGGTGCAGGTCTAGGCGACCTGCGCGTCGTGATGAGGATACAATGATGATGAAGACGACACACACACACCCAGTCCCCGTGCCAGAGGAATTAACCAATTATGGTTGAAATTCCCGACCCAACCGGGAATCGAACCCGGGACTCCTGTGACCAAAGGCCAGCACGCTAACCATTTAGCCATGGAGCCGGACATTATTAAGAATAAAACCCTGCATAAGTAAACATAAGTCCTAGGCCTTTCCTATCCCATCGTCGCCATAAGACCTATCTGTGTCGGTGCAATGTAAAGCCCCTAGAAAAAAAAAACATAAGTCCGTAGAATCATGTATTGAAAATTTCAGTAAGCGGCCACGTTTTTTGTTTCTTCAGCCAACAAAATATTGTCTGCGAGGAAAATGTAGAAAATCGTCTAACATTTTTTTTATCAGGAACATGTTTCTATGGGTCTTTTGGTTTTCCTGGAAAATGGCCCGGAAAGTGGCCATATACTGTAAATGTCGCTACCTGAGATGGTTCCGGTCGAGCGCAGGTCACGGGACACGGAAAGTACTTTCGGATTACGTATTAAGTTGTATCAGTTTTATTAAAATATTATTATAGTATTTGTTTAAGGTTCACAATATACAGTAACTTTAAATATTTGAATACTATAAAGTGGATGCGTAATATATAAAAGAGAACTACTTTATAGAATACGTGGACCTTGAGCGGACCGGCTTCTACTAGATCAGGGCCTCTCAGGGTGCATGCGCCTGGTTCATGCACTGTGCACGGTGCAAAAGACGATTTCGCTTGGTTGACCAGAGTGCAGACCCCCACTCCTCGAATTGGAGCAATAGCGCTGTCTCTCTCTTTCCCCATGCCTGACTCGCTCGCTCCGCCTGTCTCCCTCTTCCTCACTTGCTCCGTAGCGCTCCAAATCCGAGCTGAGTTGAGCCGAGTTGAGCCGAGCTTCGCCGAGTAGCCTGGAGACCAAGCGTTGGTCCGAGCCGAGCCGAGCCGAGCGGGACCGATGCACTGTACACAGCAACTCTGCGCCGCTGTTTACACGCGTGAAATTTTGGGCGTTTGAGAGGCTCTGGACTAGACAGCACAGCACGATTGTTGGATGACGAATTGAATGCTGTAGCACACATGTTGTATTACTAAACAGCGATGATTACTCTGGTAGTGGACTGTAGTTTGGTTAAGCACGTGATAAGACCATAGGGCCGAGTCATGCATCAATATTACACGTAAATAAAACTTTTATTACAATTAAACATGATTAACAAACTGCGTAGAAATTATTTACACATTAACAATAAACTGAAATGCCTGGATGGCTATTGATTAAGTTAGAGGCCATGTGGCCGCGAATGCATCTCTCGCCGACATGTTGTCTTGTTCGAGTCTGTCCCTTTTTGTTGCCGGAAACCAGATGCATTCTGGACACTCAATAGAGACGCGGACAAGAGCGCGCTCTGTATAAATTTTCTAAGAGGACGGAACATTCTCCTCTCTGTTGATTGCATTCAATCAAGACAAAATACAGTTTCAATGAAAATAACACTAACAAAAAACAAAATGTCATCAGAATACAAATACATAATAATAAATGTTGCACTTAAATGAACGTCAATCACTAATTAACATAGATAAAATGAAACAGAACTGTACACTGGTGTGCAGGCTGATGCATTGTTTTGTTTACAGCTGCACAATGAGAGTTTTTGAATTGTTCATTTGTTAAATGACTGTACAATTATAACTACAAATACAACTTTATACACCAATCAACTCACTGACACTGTAAGGAATCATATTGTCATTAAAAAGAAAACACTACTCGATGGGAAGGGGACACAACTTCACTACTGGTCTCTTGAAATTTCCATGAGCAGTTTTTATGGTGACTGCTCGCACAAGTCCATCGAGACCTGCGTGAAGTTCCTCAACCACACCTAGTCTCCACTGAAGCGGGGGTAAATTGTCCTCCTTGATAACCACCACTGCTCCAAGTTGTATACAAGGTTGCTGGGAGGCCCACTTTGGCCTGTTTTGTAGTTGGGTTAAGTATTCCTTATGCCATCTGGTCCAAAAGTGTTGCACCATTTGCTGCAACCGTTTCCATGCTGAAAGTTTATTGCTGGGTACAAGTGTCAGATTGGATTCAGGAATGGAATTCAAACTGTTACCAGTAAGAAAATGACCTGGAGTCAAGGGTTGAGGGTCAGTCGGATCTGAGGATAGGACTGTAAGTGGACGAGAATTTAAACAGGCTTCAATTTGTGTGAGCACAGTACTAAGCTCTTCAAATGTTAATGATGAGTTTCCAACAACTCGATGCAAATGATATTTAACTGACTTGATGCCAGCTTCCCATAATCCTCCAAAATGGGGTGAACGAGGTGGAATGTAATGCCAGTTGATACCCTTGTTTGCCAGATTGCTTACAACTTCTTCTTGATGCTGCGGTGATGCCATGAATTGGTGAAGATCTTTTAATTCTCTATCGGCTCCAATAAACGTAGTAGCATTGTCACTGTAGATATCTGCGGGCTTTCCTCTTCTGGCTATGAAACGGCGAAGTGCGGCTAAGAAGGCATCTGTAGTAAGACTGCTGACTACTTCCAAATGTACAGCCTTTGTCGTGAAGCAAACAAATAGTGCGATGTATGCCTTAATACGAATATTGCTCCTCTTGTTAATTGGGCGAAGTAGAATAGGACCTCCATAATCAATGCCACAAACACTGAATGGACGTGCTGGTTGAACTCTATGCTCAGGATAGTCAGCCATGAGTTGATGACTAGTTACACCTTTCAATTTGTAACATGTTACGCATTTGTGCACTTGCTGTCTGGCTACATTTCTGCCATTCAGAATCCAATAACGTTGACGAAGGGTTGCTAACAACAATATTCTGGTCCTGCATGAGCTTGTTGTAAGTGTTCATGTTTGACAATTAGAGTCGTCAGGTGATGTTTTGATGGTAACAGTACTGGATGTTTGGATGAAAACGGAATCGATGCATTCTTCAACCTGCCTCCGACCCTTAGAATATTGTTGTGTAAGAAGGGACATAGGTTCCTTGTCTGGCTCTTCTTAGAGACTACCCCTCCGTTTTTCAGGTCTCCAATCTCTTCTGAGAAGGCTGCATTTTGTGCAATACGAATGCAGACTTCTAATGAATGTTCCAATTCTTCAACATTTAAAGGTCCAATTTTCTTGTCCCTGGCATGCTTAGTGTTATGCAAAAATCTGTAACAATAAGCTATTACTCGTTGCAGTCTTATTAATGATGAGAATTTCTCAATAATAGTTTCAGCTTGTGTCACTACTAATAGTGTGGATGATTGTCGCTGCTCTGCTATGGCGAGCGAATCCTCAACATTGTTGTTCTGCGGCCAATTTAACTCAGAAGTGGACAACCAGGCGGGTCCTGACCACCAAATGGTTGAGTTTTGCAGATCTGCTGGTCTGACGCCTCGAGAAATAAAGTCCGCTGGATTATCTTGTGATGGTACATGATGCCAGTCACTATGGTTCGTTGATTGTTGAATGTGAGCTACCCTATTTGCTACAAAGGTCTTCCAACGTGATGCTGGTGATGCTAACCATGACAGTACGATAGTGGAGTCTGTCCATAAATGTGTTTCATTAATGGCCAAGTTTAAGACTGGCATGGTTTTGTGTACCAACTGAGCTAATAATGCTGCACCGAGAAGTTCTAGACGAGGAAGAGTGACTCGTTTAACCGGAGCTATGCGCGATTTAGAGCATAGCAGTTTGACTGATACTTCACCCTCCTGATTCACTGACCGAAGGTAGATGCATGCGCCATAAGCTCGCTCGGAAGCGTCTGAAAATCCATGAACTTGAATATTTGCCAAGTCACCCTCAATTAATACGTGGCGTTCTACTTGTATATTGTCAATGTGTGCTAGCTGCATTTGTAATTTTGCCCAGTCTGATGCTAATGGATCTGGCAGTGGGTCGTCCCAGTGAAGTTGATGTAACCATAAGTCCTGCAAAAATATCTTGTATAGTATCACTAATGGGCTGATCAATCCTAATGGGTCAAATATAGATGCTACAACTGACGTAGTGGTGCGTTTAGTAATGTTACTGTTCCCTGGAATGTGTTTGATTCTGTTTGCCACTAAGAATTTGTCTGACGTAGGATGCCATGATAATCCTAAAGCTTGTATGGTGTCATCATTATCAAACTGGAAAGGTAAGTTAATTTATCTGTCTTCAGGTGGAACAGCGGCAAGTATAGCTTGATGATTAGAGCACCATTTCCTGATGGGAAAACCACCTTTATTGAGTAAGGCTATGAGTTCACTTTGCAATTTTAATGCTTCAGCGATGTTGGACGCACCACACAGGGCATCGTCAACATAAAAATCCCTTTGTAAAACCGTTGATGCCAGTGGAAATGAAGTTGCTTCATCTTCTGCCAATTGTTTGAGGCACTGTGTTGCCAAATATGGAGCTGAAGCTGTACCATACGTGACAGTCAATAGTTCGTAAGTCTTGATAGCTGTTTGTGGCGATTCCCTCCAAATAATTCTTTGCAACTGCGTGTCATTTTCATGAACCCGAACTTGTCTGTACATTTTCGTGATGTCTCCTGTAAATGCAATGTTATTTGTCCTGAATCTCAACACAATGGAATAAAGGTCTTGTTGTATAGTAGGCCCTACTAACAATGTATCATTAAGCGACACTCCAGTAGTAGTTTTGGCTGATGCGTCAAAAACTACTCTGACTGATGTAGTTGTGCTTTGTTTAAATACTGCGTGGTGTGGCAAGTAATAATGTTCAGAATCATTTGTTGCATGTAGGCCTACCTCCCTCATGTGAGATAACTGTTCATACTCGGACATGAAGTTCGCATACTGTTCATGCAATACTGGATTTTTCTTGAATTTTGCTTCCAGTTGTTGAAATCGTTGTGTTGCCATATCACAAGAATTGCCCAAGGGTGATCGAGTTTCCTTACGAGGTAACCTGACAACGAATCTTCCTTCAGGAGTGCGTGTGGTGTTTTCCTTGAAGTGCTGTAAACACTGTTGTTCATCCTGAGTTTTAGGTTTAGTGTGCAATTCTTCTATTTCCCAAAATTTACGAAGTTGCGTGTCGAGTTGATCTTCCTTTTTGACAAAGAGAGAAGTGACTGTGTTGCATGCAGGATGGCTGTTTGACTGAGGGCATTTACCAGAAATTATCCAACCCAGATGCGTGTCCTGCAATACCGGGTAATCACCTGCACGTTTTTTCCCATCTGTCTTTAAAATGTTAAAGAACATCTCTGCACCAATGATTAAATCTACCTTGCCTGGACTGTAGAATTTAGGATCTGCTAGTGTGATGTCATTAGGTAGGTTCCACGATTTGTAGTCTAACTCCATGGAAGGCATTTCTCCTGTGATGGCAGGAACCACTAAACAATTTATGTTAGTGTTAAAATCTGATGTTGTGGACTGGAGGTGAATGTCCACACTGTGTTTCAGAGTTGATGAAGAATTGTTAATGCCTACAATATAAGTGGTGTCTTCTTTACATTTTAAATTTAGTCTGCTGACAGTGTCTGCAGTAATGAGATGAGTCTGACTGCCGCTGTCCAAGAGTCCTCGAACCTTGCGAAATTTACCACTGTGATCCTTGATTTTGACAATAACTGTGGATAACAACACATATGGTTTGTTTCGAGTACATGGATGTTCATTCTTGGTGGTTGTGTGAACGCTGGCAAATACCACCTTGTTGTTAGAAGTAGTTTCGTTAGTTGTACTAGACTTGTGATTTTCAAGATGTAGTAATGTGTTGTGGGCCTTGTTGCATTTGCGACAGTGACTGGATGTACACTCTGATGTTTTATGTGATGCTCTAAGACAATTTAAACAGAGTTTGTTGTCACGAGCATACTGAATGCGATTTGACACTGTTAACTTGAGAAATGCTTCACATGCAAAAAGTCCTGGTGTATGACCTTGTTTACAATAAGAGCACTGATTGTTAATGCATGCAACATGTGTATAGGACGACGGTTTTTTCTTGTGTGAGCTTTCTTTACTACCGCGCACCTTGACTTGACTGACAGATGTTTGCATGCTTTCAAGGACTTGGCAGCGATGTTCAATGTAAGATGTTAATTGTTTGAGGGAGGAATTTTTGTTGGCGTTTGCTTCTAGTTCCCAGCCCCTCCTGGTTTCATAATCAAGATGATCAACAATATGTTGTGATAATATTACTTCTTCGAGAGGAGTATCTAATTTCAATGCTTTAAGTGCTTGTAAGTTGCTTGAGAATGTGCCGATGAACTGCCTGAGGTCTTCAGCGGTTTCATTCTCCACTGTTGCAATGTTTAAGATTTCTCTAACATGCTTTGCTGCTATTAGTCTCTTGTTTTGAAACCGATCACATAATAGGTTCCAAGCTACCGTATAGTTTGTTTCAGTAGTTGGAAGGTTCTGAATTAATGCTTTAGCTGAACCTTGAACTGCTCCTAGTAAGTAGTGAAATTTCTGAATGGTTGCTAGACTGGAATTTTCATGCACCAATAGTTTGAAATTATCTTCAAACGACATCCAATCTTCATAGTTACCACTAAACATGGGTAGTTTAATCGCGGGTAATTTGATGTTGATATTTTCATGCGACGAATTGGAAGTGTTACTTCTGGTACTACCGGCATTTTCGTGTTAGTCTGGCGACAATAATACCTGCATTTTTGCCTTCAAACTGTACACAATGTCATCTACTTCATCTCTATCTACCCCATGATCTCGTTTACTATCCTCCACCTCAAGCTGCGATTGAACTAAATCGTATTTGCTTTCTAAATCAATAAGTGCATCATATCTAACCCTAATGTCTGCTAGGTTTTGAGTAGTGTCGTACTTTTCGACGAAAGTTCTGATTTTTGTGATTCTACCTTTCAGATAACCCCGTTGCTTGATCAGCTTTGCGATTTCGTTCTCGTCCATCGTAAAGCACTGGCTTACACAAATGTAAATAATGCAAGGAAAAGGTAATTAAAGGGAATCTGACCTTGTAAACTGAAGAGTCCCACGTTGCATTGTATGTTCCCAATCCTGCGGATATTTCACACGCGTTTCACTTTAACCGTGTAATATCGGGCCCGGAGGACCAAAATGTTGGATGACGAATTGAATGCTGTAGCACACATGTTGTATTACTAAACAGCGATGATTACTCTGGTAGTGGACTGTAGTTTGGTTAAGCACGTGATAAGACCGTAGGGCCGAGTCATGCATCAATATTATACGTAAATAAAACTTTTATTACAATTAAACATGATTAACAAACTGCGTAGGAATTATTTACACATTAACAATAAACTGAAATGCCTGGATGGCTATTGATTAAGTTAGAGGCCATGTGGCCGCGAATGCATCTCTCGCCGACATGTTGTCTTGTTCTAGTCTGTCCCTTTTTGTTGCCGGAAACCAGATGCATTCTGGACACTCAATAGAGACGCGGACAAGAGCGCGCTCTGTATAAATTTTCTAAGAGGACGGAACAACGATCAGTGTTGACAATCCGTAATCAGAGGTAAGCGACTCTCGACCATCTGTCACTTCACCGTCCCCATATCAGACAACAGCGCAATTTTCCTCACCCGGCTAATTCAGTGGCCGCGGGTTTAGTTCTTATTTCAGGCAATGCTCACCGGGGAAGGGGGTACTCGTATATAATACCCCAGTGAGTAAATTACCCCTCCCCCAGAAGAATGTAAATTTTAAATCTCTTTGTTTGAATTCTGTTGTTATAACAAGAATGATAAACTTTGGAAAGATATTTCGTTGTACACTCCTTAAGTGAATATTGTCTTATTGGCTACTTTTCGGATACACACCCTCTCCACGAAATACTGGAGTGGTGTAAGCACGAGCTATTTAGAGCGATGGCAAGGGAGAAGAGCTTCAAGTAAGTGATATTTTTACCCGGGCTTCAGATGGACTTTAATATAATATGCACTGTTATATTTCTCAAACTACCGCGTGGGGAATATAAACATCTTCCTCAAGGCTTTAAAACAACAGAAAAGGGCCCTATGAACCAAATTTGTAACAAAGGTTTTCTCACTATCCGTATTAGATTTTCCCACGTATTTTTTCCTCCGCTTCTGTGGTGTGGTGGTTAGTATGATTAGTTGCCACCCCCGGAGGCCCGGGTTCAATTCCCTGCTCTGGCTCGAAATTTGAAAAGTGGTACGAGGCCTGGAACGGAGTTCAATCAGCCTCAGGAGGTCAAGTGAGTAGAGGGGTACGACTTCCACCTCATCCATCCTCGACGTGGTTTTCCATGGTTTTCCACTTCTTCTCCAGGTAAATGTCGGGATGGTCCCTAACTTAAGGCCACGGCCGCTTCCTTCCCCTTTCCTTGTCTATCCCTTCCAATCTTCCCATCGCCACGCAAGGCCCCTGTTCAGTATAGCAGGTGAGGCCGCCTGAGTGAGGTAATGGTCCTCCTTCGCAGTTGTATCCAAAGACGCAAAGTATCATGCTCCAGGACACTGCCCTTGAGGAATCCCTCACTGTGTCAGAGAAAGAGGGGAAATAGCTTTTTCCTCCAAAAATTTCCGTAATAAAAATTAAATCAATTACCATTTCCAAATCAGAAAGTTAGTTTCATTCTGATTCAGTGAAGTCTGACTCCTTGGCTGAATGGTTGTCGTAGTGGCCTTCGGTTCGATTTTGAACGGGGCGGGGAATTTTAACAGTCTATGGTTAGTTACACACTCTCGGGGATTGGGTCTTTTTATTTGTCTTAATACACATGTCTTCATCTGTACAAAATGCACCACACTAACAATCGCCACAGAAACATACAGTAATGTATACATCCTTCCACACAGAATCGAAGTAATGAAGGACATCCAGTCGTAAATCTGGGCCTCCCAAAGTGTCGATCGCAAAAATTTAAAAGACACTAGGGTGAAGAAGAAGAAGAAGAAGTAGTAGTTTCTGGTTCAGTGAACGTATAATAGACGTACAATAGACAAAATTGTAGCTGTGATGATTTCAGTGATAAAGAGGTATAAATCTAGGAACTTTAACATATTAGTGTAATTAGCTGCCACCCCTGGAGGCCCGGGTTCGATTCCCGGCTCTGCCACGAAATTTGAAAAAGTGATGCGAGGGCTAGGGGCTGCCTGGCCGAGGCGGTAAAGGCGTGCTCGGTTCTCCCGGAAGGACGTGGGTTCGAATGGCCCTGAGGTTCACCCAGCCTACACCAAAAATGAGTACCAGGTTAATTCCTGGGGGCAAAGGCGGCCGGGCGTAGAGCTGACCACTCTACCCCATCACATGCCGCGGTTAGCAATGGTGGAAGCCTTTACCTTCCACTCCTTCAAGGGCCTTCATGGCCTGTATGGAGGTGACTTTGTCATTGTCTTTTGATGCGAGGGCTGGAACGGGGTCCACTCAGCCTCGGAAGGCTAAGTGAGAAGAGGGGGTTTGATTCTCTCCTCAGCCATAACCCAAAGTCTCACGCTCCAGGACACTGCCCTTGAGGCGGTAGAGGTGGGATCCCTCACGGAGTCCGAGGGAAATACCAACTCTCGAGGATAAACGAAGGGTTACATCGCGCATTCCTATCTACGATATGTCACTGTAAATTTTGTCACAAACGGAACATAATAATTGCTTTTACTTAAATGAAGTGAAAAATCTGCGGTAAATTAAGAAATACCGTCGTTATTAGAGAAATATGAGTACATACTTAAGGCCTGTATACAGGACACCTTTATTTCGTATTTCGCTGCTGGTGCCGTCTTTTGTTAATTTCTTGAGGTCCAGGGCTAGCACCGAGAAATGGGAGTGCTATGTCTGTGGATTCTCATTATCTTTGTCCATATGACTAGAGCGGCCAGTTGAAACAGCAAAATGGAGTTCAATAGCATTCACGATAAGAAAAATAGCATGATCCCTGGACCAATAAATATTTTATTTTTATTCGAATGAAAATAGCATGATCTCTGGACCAGTAAATCACTAGTCCACAGAATTCTTCTTATGTACATTGGCCATAGGTTTTTGTCGCCTATTAAATCTTGCATATCGCAATACAATTCAGGAAATGATGTCATTGACACCTGAAGCAATAAAACGAAAGCAAAGAACTTCAGAGAACACAGACATCACACACGAAATTGTTGAAAGTGTAAGACAAACAAAAGACATACGTGTGTTACTGTGAGCGTAGCACCAAAGGTACTTGTAAAGTAGTAAAGTAAGCATACATAATATTCACCAAAAATAAAATATTTCTTAATTTACTGCAGATTTTAGACTTCAACTGTGTAAGAGCAATTATTATGTTCCATTTGCGACAAATTTTACAGTGACATTTCGTAGATAGGAATGCACGACCTAACCCGAATTAAGAAATAAATGAAAGAAAGAAAGAAACTTTAAAATATTCGAGTTAGGGCATTGTGTTTTTGTTTTTTGTTTCTTACAATTTGCTTTACACCGACACAGACAGATCTTATGACGACGATGGGATAGGAAAGGGATAGGAGTGGGAAGTAAGCTGGAAACCACAGAAACCATTTTCAGGGCTGCCGGCAGTGGGGTTCGAACCCACTATCTCCTGAATACAAGCTCACAGCTGCGCGAACCTAAAACACGGCCAACTTCCGCGTTTTAAGGCATTGTAACTCTCCTCAAATGATGATAAAATAATTTAGTAAAACTCTGATTAAAATACAGGCGTGGTTCGTAAATTGAGCTCTCAATTTGATAAATTATTTTAATACGACATTCATATGCAGCCCTGGAAGGCAACTTTGAGACAGACACCGTATTAGATCAGTGCTCTTCCCAGGATACGATTATTCACACACAAACACCTGCGGGTCTGTACAAGGTCTGTACTCGCATGTAGGTGAGGAAGAAGATGGTAAGGTACTGACTGCATCTTATCTTAATGCATCACGTTAATTTCACGCCGCCCGGCAGCCAGTACTCTGACCTTTCCGCTGCATACAGTATGTCAGCGCAAGTTCCCACGGAGCGCAGCCCCTGTCCTTGTCCGATATCTGATCAGATCCTTAGTGGGGAGCGGCAGGTGAATACAGCGCCGACACAGGAGGTTACTCAAATACTCTCTCTTTGTACTGTGTTCATACACCTTCAATCAATGCTACCAAATAAATATACGAAATGTCACCACAGCAACCCTGCTAAAATCCCTCAACATTTGGTAACATAAGAAGATAAAAAATGAGTGAATCAAACCTAACTATAAAAAATCAAACATAAATTGATATATAAATACGAAAACAGATAAACAAAGTACAATTACAAGTGGAAAAACTAAAACTAAAAGTACATCATTAAAAGAACAAAGAAAACATGTCCAAATGAACAACCAGCTAAGTAAAGAAAAATAATCACAAAAGCAAATAAAGATTAGCAACGAGCTAAAGAACACACAGAAAACATTTAAAATGAACAATTAAAAAATACAAACATACAAACAGAAAAAATACGCAAAAAACAAATAGGCAAGCAAATATGTGGAAGCAAATATACAAACTAGCCTGACAAACATATAGACAAAAACTTAAACAAATAGCCAAACTAGTTTCACAAACAAATAGACAAAGAAACCTAACAAAAATCAAAACAAATAAATAAACGAATATATTAGAATTAATAGACACAGAAAATAAAGAATAAGCGAACTAAGAAACTAAGGGACAAACCCACAGAAAACCAAATACCTATAGAAAAACAAACATAACACCGAGCTAAATAGCTGTGAGCTTGCATTAGAGACAGTGGGTTCTCATCCCACCGTCGGGAGCCCTGAAGATGTTTTTCCGTGATTTCTCCAGATCGGGTTGCACTTTAATAAAGGCCACTGCCCCCTTCTACCACCCTTCCATGTCTTAGTACGACGCTGAAGCACTAGCAAAAAGAAAAGAAATAGTGACAATATTTTCAAGCAAGCAAGAAAGGCTAAGTCTAAGGCATAGAAATTACCATTTTTGGTGGTTCCCAATCGCAGACACGTCCATCCATTACAAAAGGAAATATCTCTTTTAGTTATACATACGCTCTTATAGAGAAAGCTGACCCAAGAGAGACTTAGGACTTAAGATGACGACCTAGGGCGATTGCGCAATTTGGCGGCTATACATATGCTCTTATGGAGAAAGCTGGCTCAGGGGGCATCGGACTTCAGGAGACGGCCTAGGGACGACTGCGTAAGATGGCGGCTGCCTACTTGGGAAGAATTGAGAGAATGTTCCGGGCTGTCAGCGGAGAGATGGCGTGGAATGACATTAGTAGACGAATAGGTTTGAATGGCGTCTATAAAAGTAGGAAAGATCACGATATGAAGATAATGTTGGAATTCAAGAGGACAAACTGGGGCAAATATTCATTTATAGGAAGGGGAGTTAGGGATTGGAATAACTTACCAAGGGAGATGTTCAATAAATTTCCAATTTCTTTGAAATCATTTAGGAAAAGGCTAGGAAAGCAATAGATAGGGAATCTGCCACCTGGGCGACTGCCCTAAATGCAGATCAGTATTGATTTGTCCGCCTCCGTAGCGTAACGGTTAGTGATATTAGCTGCCGTCCTCGGGGGCCCGGGTTCGATTCCCGGTACTGCCAGGAATTTAAGAATGGCAGGAGGGCTGGTATGTGGTTGGAATGGTACATGCAGCTCACCTCCAATGGGGGTGTGCCTGAAAAGAGCTGCACCACCTCAGGATGAGGACACGAGTTTGTCCGACTCGTTGGCCGAATGGTCAGCGTACTGGCCTTCGGATCAGAGGGTCCCGGGTTCGATTCACGGCCGGGTCGGGGATTTTAACCTTCATTGGTTAATTCCAATGGCCCGGGGGCTGGGTGTTTGTGCTGTTCCCAACATCCCTGCAACTCACACAACACACATACCACTATCCTACACCACAACAACACGCAGTTACATGGCAGATGCCGCCCACCTTCATCGGAGGGTCTGCATTACAAGGGCTGCACTCGGCTAGGAATAGCCACACGAAATTATTATAGTATTGATTTTATTATTTTTAACTTCCGAGTGCTAGGGGGCCCCGGATGCAAGATGGTTGCTATACATTGGTTATATGAGACTAACTTTATGGACATGGACCAGGAGGTAATGGCGATACATTGTTCTTAAAGGCCTAACTCTACAGAGCTGCCTCAGGGGCTCACAACTTGTAACTTATGACCTATTAGTTTGATCAGCCTGACATTCGAGAACTGAGGCAAGGGCTACTATACAAGATAGCTGATATACTCTACCAGCGGCAGAACTCAACACGCGAAGGGTCGTCGGGACGCCTTAACGCTTACACAACAGTAATTTGTAAGAATACGGATGTAGGTCTTTTTTGATAATGTTTCGACACGACGACCTCTCAATTCCCAATTGCATATATAAATGGCGTTGAGATTTCGTCGGACTTCGCTCCAGGATTTCTATAACCCCAGCAATGCTTTCTGGTGTTCCAACTCTTTTCGGATAGTTACGCATTTCATTCACTACAGAGCCCGTTTTACGCCATTTTGCCACTAAGTTTTGCATTGCAGACTTTGCTGGAGGTTTTGCCAAAACATTTCCAGTCTTAAATTCTTGAGCAAAGAGTTCCGCACAGCTTTTCCACGAATCGTGCTTGGCGTAACACCCAACAATGAACACGCGCTGTTTTATCGCGAGCACCATTTTGCGTTGCATTTAACTGGTCACTAAACTCGTCTGTTCCTCTCACTCATTCACACGTAATGACACAACGACGTACTCGGGACAGAGCATGCGCAAACACGTGACAGCAACAGATTTGTGCATCGAAATAACGGTTTCCAGCATTTCCTGTGATGGGCAGTTCTCCTATTTATTAACAAGGTTCAATTCTACGTCAACCTTGAAAATATTTTCCTAACCAGTTTTATTTTGTCGCTAGTTGCTTTACGTCGCATCGACACAGATAGGTTTTATGGCGACGATGGGATAGGAAAGGCCTAGGAATGGGAAGGAAGCGGCCGTGGCCTTAATTAAGGTACAGCCTGGTGTAAAAATGGGAAAACACGGAAAGCCATCTTCAGGGATGCCGACAGTGGGGTTCGAACCCGCAATCTCCAGGATACAAGCTCACAGCTGTGCACCCCTTACCGCACGGCTAACCCGCCCGGTTTCATTTTGTCCATACGGTTTTAGTAGTAGTAGTAGTAGTAGTAGTAGTAGTAGTAGTAGTAGTAGTAGTAGTAGTAGTAGTAGTAGGGAAGATTTAAATTTTCCTATGTGTTAACGCCCCTTCAGATCCCTCGCCTTTCATAAACGCTCAAGTACTTGACATTTCGCAGTGAGAATTCGTTCTTTATCGTCATATTTTTTACATATGTTTGTAATATCATCATCATCATCATCATCTGTTTACCCTCCAGGTTCGGTTTTTCCCTCGGACTCAGCGAGGGATCCCACCTCTACCGCCTCAAGGGCAGTGTCCTGGAGCTTCAGACTCTTGGTCGGGGGATACAACTGGGGAGAATGACCAGTACCTCGCCCAGGCGGCCTCACCTGCCATGCTGAACAGGGGCCTTGTGGAGGGATGGGAAGATCGGATGGGATAGGCAAGGAAGAGGGAAGGAAGCGGCCGTGGCCTTAAGTTAGGTACCATCCCGGCATTCGCCTGGAGGAGAAGTGGGAAACCACGGAAAACCACTTCCAGGATGGCTGAGGTGGGAATCGAACCCACCTCTACTCAGTTGACCTCTCCGAGGCTGAGTGGACCCCGTTCCAGCCCTCGTACCACTTTTCAAATTTCGTGGCAGAGCCGGGAATCGAACCAGGACCTCCGGGGGGGGGGGTGGCAGCTAATCACGCTAACCACTACACCACAGAGGCGGATTGTTTGTAATATTTGGACACTTAAAAATAAAAATTGACTCTCAGGATTCGAACCCAAAATTTTTAGCACGCAAGTTTGGATCCTTCTACTATTCTTACCAACCCACCAGTGCCATGAGGATTCGATATTATTTTATTTCGGAGTGAATAAGATGTTTTCAATTTTGTTGTTGTTTGAGTCATCAGTCCATAGACTGGTTTCATGCAGCTATAACACCATATCCTGTGCTAAACTTTTCATTTCCATACATAGCTTCTGCATCCTACATCTCATCATCATCATCATCATCATCATCTGTTTACTCTCCAGGTTCGGTTTTTCCCTCGGACTTTAGCGAGGGATCCCACCTCTACCGCCTCAAGGGCAGTGTCCTGGAGCTTCAGACTCTTGGTCGGGGGATACAACTGGGGAGTATGACCAGTACTTCGCCCAGGCGGCCTCACCTGCTATGCTGAACAGGGGCCTTGTGGAGGGATGGGAAGATTGGATGGGACAGGCAAGGAAGATGGAAGGAAGCGGCCGTGGCCTTAAGTTAGGTACCATCCCAGCATTTGCCTGGAGGAGAAGTGGGAAACCACGGAAAACCACTTCCAGGATGGCTGAGGTGGGAATCGAACCCACCTCTACTCAGTTGACCTCCCGAGGCTGAGTGGACCCCGTTCCAGCCCTCGTACCACTTTTCAAATTTCGTGGCAGAGCCGGGAATCGAACCCGGACCTCCGGGGGTGGCAGCTAATCACGCTACCCACTACACCACAGAGGCGGACGCATCCTACATCTGCTTGTCATATTCGTACCTTGATCTATCCGTACCGTTCTTACCATCTACACTTCCCTCAAAAACCGGCTGGGTCTCTTAAGATTTCTCCTATCATTCTATCTCTTGTTCTGGTCGAATTTAGCCAAATCGAGCTCTTCTCACCAGTTCGATACAATATCTCTTCATTCGTGATTCTATCTATCCATTTCACCTTCAGCATTCTTCTGTAACACAAAATCTCAAAAGCTCCTGTTCTCTTCCTTTCTGAGCTTGCTATCGTCCACGTTTCGCTTCCAAAAAGTGCCACGCTCCAGACGAAATTCTTCAAAAACATCTTTCTAATATTCCTATATCATTGTTCGAAGTGAACAAATTTATTTTTTTATTAAAGACTTTCCTTGCTTGTGCAAGTCTGCATTTTATGGCCTCCTTATTTCTACCGTTATTAGTTGTTTTACTACCCGAGTAACAACACTCATCTACTTCCCTTAAGACTTCATTTCTTAATATAGTGTTTCCTGCATCGCCGGCCCCGTGGTGTAGGAGTAGCATGCTTGCCTCTTACCCGGAGGCCTCGGGTTCGATTCCCGGCCAGGTCAGTGATTTTTACCCGGACCTGAGGGATGGTTCGAGGTCCACTCAGCCTACGTGATTAGAATTGAGGAATTGAGGAGCTATCTGACGGTGAGATAGCGGCCCCGGTCTAGAAAGCCAAGAATAACGGCCGAGAGGATTCCTCGTGCGACCACACGACACGTCGTAATCTGCAGGTCTTCGGGCTGAACAGCGGTCGCTTGGTAGGCCAAGGCCCTTCAAGGACTGTAGTGCCATGGGGTTTGGTTTTTAATATTTCCTGCATCACCTAACTTTGTTCGACCGCATTCCATTACTTTTGTTATAGACTTATTTATTTTCATCTTGTACTCCTTCCCCAACACTCCGTCCATAACATTCAGCAATTTACGCAGATCATTTTCAGAGTCAAAAACAAAAAGAACAAAAAAAAAAATTATCAGCAAATCTTAGGGTTTTGATTTCCCCTCTTTGGACTTTGATTCCCTTTCAAAATTATTCTTTGATTTACTTAATCGCCTGTTCTATGTTAGCGTTAAAAAGGAGAGGGGCAAGCTGTAACCTTGCCGCACTCCTTTCTGGATTGCTGCCTCTTTTTCAAAGCCCTGCAGACTGATTTTTACACAGATTGTAGATAATTCTCCTTTCCCGGTATCTCATCCCGATCACCTTCAGAATATCAAATAACTTGGTCCAAGAAAATCATCTCTAATATGACTAAGACATGGCGGATAATTTGAATGATGAAATACTGTGGACTTGAAATCACATTCTTGCCGGGAAATTAGGTAATAGAACAAATATAGTTCATTCTTTAACTGGAACGCTCGTAAGTTTGAGGTTTCGTATCTTTGAGGTAGTATACAATGAAGAGGGCTTTTCACAGGACCCTTCAAACTGCTGAAACAATGGCCTCTCAAGGCATCAGCACTGTCATTATGTTGAACGACTTTAAATGATGGGGCTGGCAGTCATAAAGAGAGCCTCGAACCCATGATATTAGTCTTAATTGTTTGTTTTGGTGAAATTATACGAGGAACTCGAGCGTATACTGGGATGTTCATACACTTCGTTTTTTGTCAATAATAACTCCTGTCGTAGTGAAGAAAATATATGTCATGACCGAAAGAGCGAAGTAGCAGATAATTGTGAAGGTGCTTCTGGTTTTTTTTTTTTACATGAGTACCCAGAATGTATTTAATTACCTACTACAGGGCATGGAATTTGAGTCAGGAGGTAGTAGTAACTCTAAATACTTCGGTCGCAATTAAGATTATTACTCACAAATATAATCAAATATTCAAAACATTCAAGCTTTTAAGGCCTTTTCAGTCGTGAAATTACCAGCGTTTCGCCCCAGTGTAGCAGTAGGCTCATCGGTTGAATTGCTGCACCTTTCCAACTGGGTGAGTTGACCGTGCGGTTAGGGGCGGGCAGCTGTGAACTTGCATCCGGGAGATAGCGGGTTCGACTCCCACTGTCGACAGCCCTGAAGATAGTTTTCCGTGGTTTCCCGTTTCCACACTAGACAAATGCTGGGGCTGTACCTTATTTAAGGCCACGGCCGGTTCCTTCCTACTCCTAAACCTTTTCTATCCCATCCTTTCCCAATTTTGTAAAAGAGGGAATAGTAATACATCTATCAGTCAGGATGCCATTTTTTAAGTCCATGGCTATTTTCCTTCAGTCCGTGATATCCGGAATTGTGCGAAAATGCAGCGAAATTTATGGAAAATAACGACCTTGAAATTGTATTCCAGTATCATGTGTGTGAAGAGAAACACGAGACAGAATAAGAATGTCTCATTTCGACAGAAGTGTCTCTTCGTATTAATATTATATACAATCCCTTTATGGTATGGCCATGTTGTTGTTTGGGTAATCAGCCCGTAGACTGGTTTGATGCAGCAATAACATCCTATCCAATGCTAAACTTTTCATTCGTAGAGGCGCGCGGCTGTGAGCTTGCATCCGGGAGATAGTAGGTTCGAATCCCACTATCGACAGCCCTGAAAATGGTTTTCCGTGGTTTCCCATTTTCACACCAGGCAAATGCTGGGGCTGTACCTTAATTAAGGCCACGGCCGCTTCCTTCCAACTCCTAGGCCTTTCCTATCCCATCGTCGCCATAAGACCTATCTGTGTCGGTGCGACGTAAAGCCCATAGCAAAAAAAAAAAAACTTTTCATTTTCATATATAGCTGCTGCATTCTACATCTGCTCTAATCTGCTTGTCATAGTCATAGCTTGGTCTACGCCTACCGTTTCTAACGCCTGTACTTCCTTCAAAAACCAACTGCACAAGTCCTGAATGTCTTAAGATGTGTCCTATTATTCTACCTCTTCTTCTGATCAAATTTAGCTAAATCGATCTTCTCTCACCAATTCGATTCAGTATCTCTTCATTCATAATTCTATCTATCCATCTCACTCTCAGCATTCTTCTGTAGCACTACATTTCAAAAGCTTCTATTCTCTTTCTTTCTGAGTTAGTTATCTTTCATGTTTCACTTCCAAACAATGCTACGCTCCAGACAAAAGTCTTCAAGAACATCTTTCTAATTTTTATATCAATGTTTGAAGTGAGCAAATTTCTTTCCTTAAGAAAGGCCTTCTTTGCTTGTGCTAGTCTGCATTTTATGTCCTCCTTACTTCCGCCATCGTTAATTATTTTACTGCCCAAGTAACAATATTCATCTACTTCCTTAAGACTTCATGTCCTAATTTAATATTTCCTGTATCACCTGACTTCGTTCGACTACACACCATTAGTTTTTGACTTATTTATCTTCATCTTGTACTCCTTAGCCAAGACTCTGTCCACACCATTCAACAATTTCTCCAGATCTCCCGCAGTCTCAGATAAAATAACAATATCATCAGCAAATCACAGGGTTTTGATTTCCTTGGATTGTGATTCGTTTTCCACATTCCTCTTTGATTTCCTTTTTTGCCTGTTCTATATAAACATTGAAAAGTAGGGGGGACAAACAGAAACCTTGCCTCACTCCTTTCGGGATTGCTGCTTCTTTTTCAAGGCCCTCGATTCTTATCACTGCAGACTGATTTTTATACAGATTGTAGATAATTCTTCGTTCTCGGTATATGGTTCCGATCACCTTTAGAAACTCATATAGTGTGAAAGCTATGGTCTTGTAGGGTGAAAGGGTAATTTGTTATGTAATCTTAATTAGGGCTGTATTGAGTTCTAATCAAGATTATATAAGGAATAATGAATGATTATCAATATTGCTACTTTTTATTTATCTTTCACATTAATAATTCACAAATCTCACGAATTAAACTTTCTATGAATAACTTTAGGAAAGGATTAACGTGAATTTAAAGCGATTGGGTTAGTGCTATTTCGCGAAGTAACGCCAAGAACGGTTTCCTTTTCGCGAAATCGAACATAAATTGATACGAAAAATTCATGCCTCTAGTCATGAACCACAGATATCACAAACAGCACTACAGAGAGTGTCAATAAAATGGCTACTCTGTTTGTTCATTAATAATTTTGTAATAAATTGAGATAAAAGTCTGAAATTTGGTGAAGGGGTAGTTGAATGCCGTGGATTGGTAACATTAGTTTGTTTGTAGGTGACACGAAGAGTGACACAAATGGCGAATGCAAGGCTGTATAATTCAAAGAAAGAAAGAAAGAAAGAAAGAAAGAAAGGTGATTTTGAAGTGGCATTTCAAGTTAGAAAGTATTTCTGCGGTACAATGGCAATGGAGGAAGCAATTTTGAACACAGCCACCGACACGTCAATTTACCGGGGCGTAATTTGTAATGCAGGCTGTCCTCTCAGGGGTTGATTGGGCTGTTCTTGTTCGAAGGAACAGTTACCAGTGCGGTTTATCTCGATAAGATGCAGGCATCAATTTTACATGCAGTCTCAGGGCTGTATGGGGACGATAGGTTTTACAATCAATCAATCAATACTGATCTGCATTTAGGGCAGTCGCGCAGGTGGCAGATTTCCTATCTGTTGCTTTCCTAGCATTTTCCTAAATGATTTCAATGAAATTGGAAATTTAACGAACGTCTCCCTTGGTAAGTTATTCCAATCCCTAACTCCCCTTCCTATAAATGAATATTTGCCCCAGTTTGTCCTCTTGAATTCCAACTTTATCTTCATATTGTGATCTTTCCTACTTTTATAAACGCCACTCAAACTTATTCGTCTACTAATGTCATTCCACGCCATATCTCCACTGACAGCTCGGAACATACCACTTAGTCGAGCAGATCTTCTTCTTTTTCTCAATTCTTCCCAACCCAAATTTTGCAACATTTTTGTAACGCTACTCTTTTGTCGGAAATCACCCAGAACAAATCGAGCTGCTTTTCTTTGGATTTTTCCAGTTCTTGAATCAGGTAATCCTGGTGAGGGTCCCATACACTGGAACCATACTCTAGTTGGGAACAAGATGGCGCCCCAGCTCACTATCATTGAGAGGTCAGAGAATACCTTGATAAAACTTTCCCTAAACGATGGATGGGCTGAAATGGCACTGTCGTATTTCTAGCACGGTCTCCAGAGCTCCAGAGTTCTTTTAGTTATCTCTAGACTTCTACTTCTGAGGGACCCTAAGGAATGTTGTGTATATGGCAAAACCAAATATACTAGCTACACTTCGCAAACATTGAATTATTATGTGCACCAGTTCTACTGGACACGTTACAGAATGATATTCGTGGCACTGTTAGGTGGTATAAGCTGCGTTTGGCTGCTGATTATGACCTCTTCGAAACACATCAGGTGATTTCAATAAGTTGAACATTAAGCTATATCTTCACCTAACTTCAGGCTTATATCTCAATTAGAAAGTGACTAATTAACAAACAGTGTATAGATTTCATTGGCACCCTCTGTATTCATTCTTCTTGTCCGTTTCACCCACTTTTGTGTACGGTAGATCAGTCAATGGTTAGTGAATCGTATTTTCCTGTCTCCTAGTACGTTTTCATCCTTTTAGATCTTCTTCAGAAGTTCTATATAGTCGTTTGGGCTTCACCCTGTCCCCAAACCTCTTTATTTTGTCTTTGGTTATTTTATTCGAGGATCCATCTACAAGCATCTCATAGTCGAAGATTCTTTTAGTTATCTTTTACGGGTCTAGTATTATTATTATTAATATTATTATTGTTGTCATTATTATTATTACAACTGGAAACGGCCTGATTTCACTACACAAAAAGCATAAAGAGTTGCTAGGAACAGTGATCGCTATGCAGGATTATAAGCTGCCATGTTACATTTTGTATACGTCGGTCTCAATGGTTTACCCCTGTGGGTGGAGGCGGTAGATAACATCCACCGTATCCCCAGTCTGTCGTAAGAGGCGACTAAAATTGGCCACAAGGGCCACTGGAAGTGTGGGTTGGCAGCCATGGGCCCCTTAGCTGAGCCACTTACTTGTGATAGGCTCCTCGCTTTCATCCATCTTATCTGACCTTCGTTGGTCAACTTTTGTTCTTTTCTGTCCCCGACGGTATTAGGCTCGCAAGGCCTAAGGAGTCTTTCATTGCCATACCCTTCGTGACTCTTGTCCTTCTTTGGCTGAAACCTTCAGTTTTCGAAGTGTCCGAAACCTTCCATATTTCCCTCTGATTGGTGTTAATAGAGGATGGTTGCCCAGTTGTACTTCCTCTTAAAATAATAACCCCCACCACACCAATACCACCAAAATATCACTGCTTTTAAAATTGTCATCATTGCAATTTTGAAAAATATATCGTTAATCTTTTCGCGACATTTTTCTAAATTTGGATTACCTACTATAGTGTTATATTTTGTAGAGACTATTCAACTCATTGAATCATTCAATCACTTATCCATTCATTCACTCTTGCAGTGTACTAATGTAACCCAATCAGGCAAATCATCCATTTAGTCATTCATTTGTCCAACCATTAATTCATTGATTAATTAATTAATTCATTCATTCATTCATTCCCTCATTCATTCCCTCATTCATTGACTCATGCATCATGCATTCACTCTTACAGTGTAAAAAGTGTTAAGTCAGATTGTGAGTTTCACAAGTAGGAAAAGTCCTCTCAGTTTTAATTACTGTATTGATGGGGTGAAAGTTCATTTTAGAGATCATTGTAAGTATCTAGGTGTTAATATAAGGAAAGATCTTCCTTGGGGTAATCACATAAATGGGATTGTAATTAAAGGGTACAGATCTCTGCACCTGGTTATGAGGGTGTTTAGGGGTTGTAGTAAGGATGTAAAGGAGAAAGTACATAAGTCTCTGGTAAGAGCCCAACTAGAGTATGGTTCCAGTGTATGGGACTCTCACCAGGATTACTTGATTCAAGAACTCGAAAAAATCCAAAGAAAAGCAGCTCGATTTGTTCTGGATGATTTCCGACAAAAGAGTAGCGTTACAAAAATGTTGCAACGTTTGGGCTGGGAAGAACTGGGGGAAAGAAGACGAGCTGCTCGAATAAGTGGTATGTTCCGAGCTGTCAGCGGAGAGATGGCGTGGAATGACATTAGCAGACGAATAATTTTGAGTGGCGTCTTCAAAAGTAGGAATGATCACACACAATATGAAGATAAATTTGGAATTCAAGAGGACAAATTGGGGCAAATATTCATTCATAGGAAGGGGAGTTAGGGATTGGAATAACTTACCAAGGGAGATGTTCAATAAATTCCCAATTTCTTTGAAATCATTTATGAAAAAGCTAGGAAAACAACAGATAGGGAATCTGCCACCTGGGCGACTGCCCTAAATGCAGATCAGTGTTGACTGAATCAATTGAATTCATTCATCATGCATTCAGTCTTGCAGTGTACTAATGTAACCCAGTCAGGCAAATCATCCATTTAGTCATTCATTCATTCATAATGTCTATTGTAAGCTATGAAAACATTGTTCGGATTAGTCACACAAATAAATACTTGCACTAACACGAATTAATAGGGTTATGTAACATGTCCTAGAACAGGGATGGCAAACCTTTAGCGTCTAACGTTTCAATTAAGGTTTTGTTTATTAGTTTTTACAGTTTAGTGTGCCATCCGTTATTTTCCTTTAAAATCATCATGAAACCCCGCATTTGACTTAATTTAGACTGCATTACGTATTCTACTGAATATTTCATTATTTTATTTTGCAAATTTCACTACCGAGCTCGATAGAGTCCGGACTCCACGGCTGAATTGTTAGCGTGCTGGCGTTTGGTTCAAGGAGCTCCGGGCTCGATTCCCGGCCGGGTCGGGGATTTTATCCTTAATTGGTTATTTCCGCTGGCTCGGGGACTGGGTGTGTGTGTCGTCCTTAAGCAGAAAATGAAACGAAAACAAGGAAAGAATGAAGAAAATAAGAAAATATTAGTCAAAATATATAAAAATATGTAGATCATAAAAAAGAATTAAAAAAAGATAGCTGCAGTCGCTTAAGTGCGGACAGTATCCAATATTCGGAAGATAGTGGGTTCGAGCCCCACTGTCGGCAGCCCTGAAGATGGTTTTCCGTGGTTTGCCATTTTCACACCAGGCAAATGCTGGAGCTGTACATTAAATAAGGCCACGGCCGCTTTCTTTCCACTTCCAGCCCTTTCCTGTCCAATCATCGCCAAAAGACCTATCTGTGTCGGTGCGACGTAAAGCAACTTGCTTGCAACTTTCACTGAAAATTCTTTGTTTCTTAATCATTTTACCCTACAGGGTTGGTTTTCCTCTCGGACTCAGCGAGGGATCCCACCTCTACGGACTCAAGGGCATTGTCCTTGAGAGTGAGACTTTGGGTTGAGGATACAACTGGGACGGAGGACCAGTACCTCGTCCAGGCTGCCTCACCTGCTATGCTGAACAGGGGCCTTGTGGGGGGGGGATGATAAAGTTGGAATGAATAGACAAGGAAGATGGCCTTAAGTTAGGTACTATCCCGGCATTTGCCTGGAGGAGAAGTGGGAAACCACGGAAAACCACTTCGAGGATGGATGAGGTGGGAATCGAACTCCCCTCTGTTCAGTTGACCTCCCGAGGGTGAGTGAACCCCGTTCCAGCCGTCGTAGCTCTTTTCAAATTTTGTGGCAGACCTGGGAATCGAGCCCGGAACTCCGGGGCTGACAGCTAATTACACTAACCACTACACCACAGAGGAGGTTCATCACTGAAAATTACATTTTTTAAAAGTCAATTTTAAGAATAAGGCATATTTTTGCTTTAACGTACTAATTTTTTAAAATATGTCCATAGAATCAATTGAGGCATCCTTCTTTATAAAAGCGTAATGTTAAAATATGCTGTGTTGCTAGATTTTCGACCTATTTATTAACATTAAAATAAGTTAGTATGTTGTGTGATGTGGCATAGAAGTCGTGTTCGTGTGTCACTTAGTGGCACGCGTGTCATAGCTTCGCCATCCCGGTCCTAGACTATATAACAATGTTAATGTCTGGGGAAAAAATAAATAATACAAATCTTAGAAACTACAGGATGTAATTGGTGAGTAGGCGTAATTGTGATATAAAATAGAGAAATTAATTGTAACAAAATGATGCATGTATCAAATAATTTGGATTGCAATAACTGATTACACTCTCCCCAGTTCCTGGCGATCAGGAACTAGCGGATGGGAGAACTCTATTCTACTCTGTATTTTGTAATGTCCGTTGCAATTGAAGTGCAACTCTGTTACAGGCTTGTGTCATGAATAAAGTAAAAATAAGCCTTTTTGGTGATAATGTATTATACATTTCTGGCATGCACATAGAGATGGACCTTTCGGTAAAAGAAAACTGGGAGAAGAGAATGTGCAAAAGGGTCTTCATTCTTATACTAAGAGAAGGGACATGAAAGGGAGAAGAAGGAAACTGATTCAAGTATGGATAATAATAAAATTAAGTCTGATGAAACATTAAATGTGACAAATATGCAATACTCTGAGCCCTCCTTCTTTCAGTGACTATATACACTGACTGACAGAGCAAATGCAACACCAAGAAGGAGTGGTCAGAACCTTATGCCAATTGCAGGGTAGACTGACGTCACTGAGGTATGCTCATGATGTGAAATGCGCCGCTGTGCTGCGCACGTAGCGAACGATAAATGGGACACGGCGTTGGCGAATGGCCCACTTCGTACCGCGATTTCTCAGCCGACAGTCATTGTAGAACGTGTTGTCGTGTGCCACAGGACACGTGTATAGCTAAGAATGCCAGGCCGCCGTCAACGGAGGCATTTCCAGCAGACAGACGACTTTACGAGGGGTATGGTGATCGGGCTGAGAAGGGCAGGTTGGTCGCTTCGTCAAATCGCAGCCGATACCCATAGGGATGTGTCCACGGTGCAGCGCCTGTGGCGAAGATGGTTGGCGCAGGGACATGTGGCACGTGCGAGGGGTCCAGGCGCAGCCCGAGTGACGTCAGCACGCGAGAATCGGCGCATCCCCCGCCAAGCGGTGGCAGCCCCGCACGCCACGTAAACCGCCATTCTTCAGCATGTGCAAGACACCCTGGCTGTTCCAATATCGACCAGAACAATTTCCCGTCGATTGGTTGAAGGAGGCCTGCACTCCCGGCGTCCGCTCAGAAGACTACCATTGACTCCACAGCATAGACGTGCACGCCTGGCATGGTGCCGGGCTAGAGCGACTTGGATGAGGGAATGGCGGAACGTCGTGTTCTCCGATGAGTCACGCTTCTGTTCTATCAGTGATAGTCACCGCAGACGAGTGTGGCGTCGGCGTGGAGAAAGGTCAAATCCGGCAGTAACTGTGGAGCGCCCTACCGCTAGACAACGCGGCATCATGGTTTGGGGCGCTATTGCGTATGATTCCACGTCACCTCTAGTGCGTATTCAAGGCTTGTTAAATGCCCACCGCTACGTGCAGCATGTGCTGCGGCCGGTGGCACTCCCGTACCTTCAGGGGCTGCCCAATGCTCTGTTTCAGCAGGATAATGCCCGCCCACACACTGCTCGCATCAACCAACAGGCTCTACGAGGTGTACAGATTCTTCCGTGGCCAGCGTACTCTCCGGATCTCTCACCAATCGAACACGTGTGGGATCTCATTGGACGCCGTTTGCAAACTCTGTCCCAGCCTCGTACGGACGACCAACTGTGGCAAATGGTTGACAGAGAATGGAGAACCTTCCCTCAGGACACCATCCGCACTCTTATTGACTCTGTACCTCGACGTGTTTCTGCGTGTATCGCCGCTCGCGGTGGTCCTACATCCTACTGAGTCGATGCCGTGCGCATTGTGTAACCTGCATATCGGTTTGAAATAAACATCAATTATTCATCCGTGCCGTCTCTGTTTTTTCCCCAACTTTCATCCCTTTCGAACCACTGCTCCTTGGTGTTGCATTGTCACTGTCAGTCAGTGTAAATAGATGAATGAAACAAGGACTAATTTCCACCTTCTGAAGTTCTACTTAAAAATGTTTATGTGAATTTTTTGCTAGTTTTATAACGTCGCTCTAACACATCGAAGGTCTTCGGTGACACAAGGATGGGGAAGTGATAGGATTGGTATGGTAGCGTCCCTGACCTTAAGGAACAGCCCTAACATTCGCCTGGTATGAAAATAGGAAACCACGGAAAACTATCTTCAGGGCTACCGGCGCACAGTGTGATATTTGGGCAATGTAGGCGGAAAAAATCCTAAAAACTAAAATAACTCTTAATTTTGTTCCTTTAGAATAGGTTGCAATAATAAAATACAATTTTGAGCAAATATACAAGATTTTTTGCATTTCAAGCATTAAACTGCATTCTCAGCATACCAAAAAATTAGCAGACAGCGAATGGCAAAAATGTAAACGAGATATGTAGTACATTTACCTGCAGTGTTCGAAAAGAATACAATAGCAGTAAACAAAAAGAAAATAAAGACACACAATCTCCTATGACTTAAGAGCTATACCTAAAAAACGGCCTTAGGTGAAAGTGAAGACGCCATACCCTAAGAAACGGGGGGAAAGAATTAGCGCGCAACGTTGTGCAATCTTTCTTTTTTGATTTGGGAAGTGAAAGATACTGGCTTTAATTTCTATATAATTGCAACCTTAAATAAAATTGAATACTATTTTGGAACCTTGGATAAACTTGAACACTGACTAATAAGATAAATAAAAACTATTTACCTTTTCAAAAGACATCTGCGTGTCGAAAGAATAAAATTCTTAAATTTAGAACACACTACGGATAAGCAAAAACTGTGTAGATAACGTTCATTAGTTAAACTATGCTCAAAATGATCCTGGCGACACACACAGTCCCGCGAACGACATGCACTGGCCTGCAGTAAACAGGGGGGTTCGTGGCAGTTGCAAGTTGCAACTTGCAGCGAGTTCCGACTTTTTCTCAACCTCTCTGACCTACAGGGCAATAGACCTCTGTTTTGAGACACACTGGCCATTTTATTCTTTCTTTCTTTCTTTCTTTCTTTCTATCTTTCTTTCTTTACTTTCTTACTCCGTTTACCGTCCAGGGTTGGTTTATTCCCTCGGACTCAGCGAGGGATCCCACCCCTACCGCCTCAAGGGCAGTGTTCAGGAGCGTGAGACCTTGTGTCGGGTAAATCAACTGGGAAGAAGGACCAGTACCTCACCTGCTATACTCATCCGGGGCTTTGTGGGGAAATTGGAACATTGAAATAATTAGACAAGGAAGGGGAAAGGAAACGGCCATGGCCTGAAGTTAGGTACCAGCCCAGCATTTGCCTGGAGGAGAAATGGGGAAACCACGGAAAACCACTTCGAGGAAGGCTGAGGAGGAAATTGAACCTTCCTCTACTAATTTGACCTCCCTAAGCTGAGTGGACCCCATCCAAGCCTTTCTACCTCGAACCCACCATCTCCAGAATGTAAACTCACAACTACGCGACCTTAACCGCACGGTTTTATGGAGACTACTGTTCAATCAATACTGATCTGCATTTAGGGCAGTCGCCCAGGTGACAGATTCCCTATCTGTTGTTTTCCTAGCCTTTTCTTAAATGATTTCAAAGAAATTGGAATTTTATTGAACATCTCCCTTGGTAAGTTATTCCAATTCTTAACTCCCCTTCCGATAAATGAATATTTGCCCCAATTTGTCCTCTTGAATTCCAACTTTATCTTCATGTTGTGATCTTTTAAAGACGCCACTCAAACGTATTCGTCTACTAATGTCATTTCACGCCATCTCTCCGCTGACAGCTCGGAACATACCGCTTAGTCGAGCAGCTCTCCTTCTTCCTCTCAGTTCTTCCCAGCCCAAACTTTGCAACTATTTTGTAACGCTACTCTTTTGTCGGAAATCACCCAGAACAAATCGAGCTGCTTTTCATTGGATTTTTTCCAGTTCTTGAATCAGGTAATCCTGGTGAGGGTCCCATACACTGGAACCATACTCTAGTTGGGGTCTTATCATAGACTTGTATGCCCTCTCCTTTACATCCTTACTACAACCCCTAAACACCCTCATAACCATGTGCAGAGATCTGTACCCTTTATTTACAATCCCATTTATGTGATTACCCCAATGAAGATCTTTCCTTATATTAATACCTAGATACTTACAATGATCCCCAAAAGGAAATTTCATCCCATCAACGCAGTAATTAAAACTGAGAGGTCTTTTCCTATTTGTGAAACTCACAACCTGACTTTTAACCCCGTTTATCATCATACCGTTCCCTGCTGTCCATCTCACATTATCGAGGTTACGTTGCAGTTGCTCAGAATTTTGTAACTTATTTATTACTCTGTACAGAATATCATCATCTGCAAAAAGCCTTACCTCTGATTCCACTTATTTACTCATGTATATATGTTTAGTCCTCAGCCCGAAGGCTGGTTGGATCCTCAATAGCTCCGCCATCAGCTGTCATAAATGGCCTAGGCATCACTGAAGAGGCGTACTAGGGAAATGAGGAGTGAGGTAGTTTCCTGTTGCTTTCCTCACCGAGCCAGAAGTTGCTATTACATATCAGTCTGCCAAGCCCACTGAAATGCATGGACCAACTGACCCTATGAGCAACATTTTCATACCATTCATATCAGGGACTGGCTGCATAAGGAATGGCATTACTAGCATCACTCATACCTCAGTCACTTTCATCTTGTCCAAGCCAAGGATAAGACTGAGACAGGTCAATGAAAGTAACAATATTGCTCTAGCCCATACCAGAAGACATAGTGCACGTAAACACTACGTCCTGCCAGCAAAGGCATTATTTACTCATATCATTTATATACGGTATACAAGAAAACATAAAGGTTCAATAATACTGCCTTGAGGAATTCCCCTCTTAATTGTTACAGGGTCAGATAATGCTTCGCCTACTCTAATTCTCTGAGATCTATTTTCTAGAAATATAGCAACCCATTCAGTCACTCTTTTGTCTAGTCCAATTGCACTCATTTTTGCCAGTAGTCTCCAATGATCCACCCTATCAAATGCTTTAGACAGGTCAATCGCGATACAGTCCATTTGACCTCCTGAATCTACGATATCTGCTATATCTTGCTGGAATCCTGCAAGTTGAGTTTCAGTGGAATAACCTTTCCTAAAACCGAACTGCCTTCTATCGAACCAGTTATTAATTTTGCAAACATGTCTAACATAATCAGAAAGAATGCCTTCCCAAAGCTTACATGCAACGGATGTCAAACTTACTGGCCTGTAATTTTCGGCTTTATGTCTATCACCCTTTCTTTTATGCACAGGATCTACTATAGCAACTCTCCATTCATTTGGTATAGCTACTTTAACCAAACAATAATCAAATTAGTTCAGATATGGTACTGTATACCAACCCATTGTCTTTAGTATATTCGCAGAAATCTTATCAACTCCAGCCGCTTTTCTACTTTTCAACTTTCGTCTCTTATTGTAAATGTCATTTTTATCATATGTATGTTTCAATACTTCTTTAACATAGCCTTTTCTCCTCCTCTATCTGGACATTGTCCTTGTAACAAACAATCTTTACATACTGCTGACTGAATACTTCTGCCTTTTGAAGATCATCACATACACACTCCCCTTGTTCATTAATTATTCCTGGAATGTCCTTCTGGGAACCTGTTTCTGCCTTAAAATACCCATACTATAACCACGGTAAAGTACAAGCATGTGCAGTACAGTTGTTGATAACGCTGCCGGTGTGTCTCATTTCACGAAGCTAGGTTCTAAAAAAAAAATTGTTTAGTTAAGTTTTTGCTGGGATTTCTTCTAAAATGTATTTCCATAACTGAGCGTGTTGGTACCATGTATATGTGTGTGAACACAAACTTGATTTGCGGTAGTACGAGTCCTGTTATTTAAAACTGAATAATTACTGCACCATGTGCAAGCTTTCAGGAGTTATTGCATGCTAACAACCATCACTAAACAAAAGCGTCCTGTCGGCACGCCACATAACCGCGAACACGGTATGCCACATGTTGAACCTTACACAATGAAACATATGGAGTTACCCCGGCCAACTGTCGTCGTGAACTGGCCCACGTCTTTATCTGAAATTTATCTATAGAATTTTCGACTAAATTAGTCTCAGCTGTACCTCAGTGGGTAAGGTATCACTGTCTACTTTTAAAAGAAAATCGTTTCGCCATGTTCTCATTTAATAATAATAATAATAATAATTGTAATTTAATTTTATATGATCCATAGTTTTACGTGTTCTTAGTTGATATTTTGTTCTCCCTCCTCTGCGAACCATGTGACCTTGCCGCGGTGGGGAGGCTTGCGTGTCCCAATGATGCAGATAGCCGAGCCGCAGGTGCAACCATATCGGATGGGTATCTGTTGAGAGACCAGACTAACGAATGGTTCATCGAAAGGGAGGTAGCAGCCTTTCGGTAGTTGCAAGGGCGGCAGTCTAGATGATTGACTGATACGGCCTTGTAATAATACTCAACATGGCTTAGCTGTGTTGATACTGCTACACGGCTGAAAGCAACGGGAAACTACAGCCGTAACCACCTCCCGAGGACATGCAGCTCTCTCTGTATGAATGATGTACTGATGATGGCTTCCTCCCGGGTAAAATATTCCGGAGGTAAACTAGTCCCCCATTCGGATCTCCGGGTGGGGACTACACGAGAGGGGGCGATCATCAGGAAGATGGATACTGACATTCTGCGAGTCGGAGCGTGGAATGTTAGAAGTTTGAATCGTTGTGGTAGGTTAGAGAATCTGAAAAGGGAGATGGATAGGCTAAAGTTAGATGTAGTTGGTATAAGTGAAGTACGTTGGCAGGAAGAACAGGATTTTTGGTCAGGCGACTACCGAATTATCAACACGAAATCAAACAGGGGTAATGCAGGAGTTGGTTTAATAATGAAAAAGAAAATAGGGCAGCGGATAAGCTACTACGACCAGCATAGTGAAAGAATTATTGTCGCCAAGATAGACACCAAACCAATGCCCACCACAATAGTGCAGGTCTATATGCCTACTAGTTCAGCGGATGATGAAGAAATTGAAAGAATATATGAGGAGATAGAAGATTTACTACAATATGTCAAAGGTGACGAGAATCTAATTGTGATGGGAGACTGGAACGCAGTGGTAGGCCAAGGAAGAGAAGGTAGCACAGTAGGAGAATTTGGATTGGGACAAAGGAACGAAAGAGGAAGTCGGCTGGTTGAATTCTGCACTAACCATAATTTAGTCCTCGCCAATACTTGGTTCAAACACCACAAACGACGGCTGTATACGTGGACGAGACCTGGAGACACTGGAAGGTATCAAATAGACTTCATTATGATTAGGCAGAGATTCAGAAACCAGGTGTTGGATTGCAAAACTTTCCCAGGAGCAGACGTGGACTCTGATCACAACTTGTTGGTCATGAAATGCCATCTGAAATTGAAGAAATTGAAGAAAGGAAAGAATGCAAAAAGATGGGATCTAGACAAGTTGAAAGAAAAGAGTGTGATGGATTGTTTCAAGGAACATGTTGCACAAGGACTAAATGAAAAGGCCGAAGGAAACACAGTAGAGGAAGAGTGGAGAGTCATGAAAAATGAAGTCAGTAAGGCTGCTGAAGAAATGTTAGGAAGGAAGAAAAGATCAACTAAGAATCAGTGGATAACTCAGGAGACTAGACCTGATTGATGAGCGACGAAAATACAAGAATGCTAGAAATGAAGAGGGCAGAAAAGAATACAGGCGATTAAAGAATCAAGTGGATAGAAAGTGCAAGGTAGCTAAGGAAGAATGGCTGAAGGAGAAGTGCAAGGATGTCGAAGGCTGTATGGTCCTTGGAAAGCTAGATGCTGCATACAGGAAAATCAAGGAAACCTGTGGAGAAAGGAAATCTAGGTGCATGAATATTAAGAGCTCAGATGGAAAGCCACTTCTAGGGAAAGAAGACAAAGCAGAAAGATGGCAGGAGCATATCCAACAGTTGTATCAAGGTAACGATGTAGATAATTTCGTTTTGGAACATGAAGAGGCTGTTGATGCTGATGAAATGGGAGACCCAATTTTGAGGTCAGAGTTTGACAGAGCTGTGAGTGACCTAAATAGGAACAAGGCACCTGGAATTGATGATATTCCCGCTGAATTACTGACTGCCTTAGGAGAAACCAGCATGGTAAGGTTATTTCATTTAGTGTGCAAGATGTATGAGACAGGAGAAGTCCCATCCGATTTTCAGCAGAATGTTGTTATACCTATTCCCAAGAAAGTCGGTGCTGACAGGTGTGAAAACTACCGCACTATTAGTTTAGTATCTCATGCCTGCAAAATTTTAACACGTATTATTTACAGAAGAATGGAAAGACAAGTTGAAGCTGAGTTGGGGGAAGATCAATTTGGCTTCAGAAGAAATGTAGGAACACGTGAAGCAATCCTGACTTTACGTCTGATCTTAGAGGATCGAATCAAGAAGGACAAGCCCACGTACATGGCATTCGTAGATCTAGAAAAGGCATTCGATAATGTTGATTGGACCAGGCTATTTATGATTCTGAAGATGATAGGGATCAGATACCGAGAACGAAGAGTTATCTACAACCTGTATAAAAATCAGTCTGCAGTGATAAGAATTGAGGGCTTTGAAAAAGAAGCAGCAATCCAGAAAGGAGTGAGGCAAGGCTGCAGTTTGTCCCCTCTCCTTTTCAATGTTTACATAGAACAGGCAGTAAAGGAAATCAAAGAGAAATTTGGAAAGGGAATCACAGTCCAAGGAGAGGAAATCAAAACCTTGAGATTTGCCGATGATATTGTTATTTTATCTGAGACTGCAGAAGATCTCGAGAAGTTGCTGAATGGTATGGATGAAGTCTTAGGTAAGGAGTACAAGATGAAAATAAATAAGTCCAAAACAAAAGTAATGGAGTGCAGTCGAACGAAGGCAGGTGATGTAGGGAATATTAGATTAGGAAACGAAGTCTTAAAGGAAGTAGATGAATATTGTTATTTGGGTAGTAAAATAACCAACGATGGCAGAAGTAAGGAGGACATAAAATGCAGACTACCACAAGCAAGGAAGAACTTTCTTAAGAAAAGAAATTTGCTCACTTCAAACATTGATATCGGAATTAGAAAGATGTTTTTGAAGACTTTTGTGTGGAGCGTGGCATTGTATGGAAGTGAAACATGGACGATAACTAGCTCAGAAAGAAAGAGAATAGAAGCTTTTGAAATGGGGTGTTACAGAAGAATGCTGAAGGTGAGATGGATAGATCGAATCACGAATGAAGAGATACTGAATCGAATTGGTGAGAGGAGATCGATTTGGCTAAATTTGACGAGAAGAAGAGATAGAATGATAGGACACATCTTAAGACACCCAGGACTTGTTCAGTTGGTTTTTGAAGGAAGTGTAGGTGGCAAGAACGGTAGGGGTAGACCAAGGTATGAATATGACAAACAGATTAGAGCAGATGTAGGATGCAATAGCTACGTAGAAATGAAAAGGTTAGCACAGGATAGGGTGGCATGGAGGGCTGCATCAAACCAGTCTATGGACTGATGACTCAAACAACACATTTTGTTCTCAAGTGTATCATTTCTGAGGGCAACTTATCAAAAATTTAGGAACTATAACTTGTAGTGTTCTGGATCCATATTTGTTGTAGTACCTGGTGATCTGCAAATAACTTCTATACCACAGTCTTGTCCCATGTGCATGTTCATTTACAATGCTATATTGTGGATTTTAATATTTTTATTTAATTATGTTGTACATATAAAGCTGTTTAACTCTCGAGAACCTTTCGTTTTGCTACATCTCTGTTAACATATTCTCAGCTAAGCTAAGTATTTTTCAGATGGTATAGTAAACTAGTTATCAAACTTATGAAATCATATGTTTTGAAAACATAAGACCGCTGTTTTCATAACAAAACAATGTCTTGATAATACGATTTTGTAACATTTGTACCATGTTTATGTCTGTAACACAAGCCGATCCCCATACACTCACTTACACCGTATGGTTAAAGCGACTCAGCAAGTGAGTGATAAACTATTTTAAGCTATCATGAGGTATTATATACTTAACCATTTGCATTTTGAAGAGGCTTAGCCTTAGTCTTTCACACAACTAATTGTTGCTTCCGTGGAAAATGACTATATTTTATTTAATGTACCTAGATATTTCAACTTCGTATATCACATAGTCAAAATTGAATGGTATTTGTTCACCACCGTCCGGCTCCATGGCTAAATGGTTAGCGTACTGGCCATTGGTCACAGGTGTCCCGGGTTCGATTTCCGGCAGGGTCGGAAATTTTAACCACAATTGGTCAATTTCGCTGGCACGGGGCCAGGGTGTATGTGTCGTCTTCATCATCATCATTTCATCCTCATCACGACACGCAGGTCGCCTACGGGAGTCAAATAAAAACTGCATCTGTCGAGCCGAACTTGTCCTCAAGCACTCCCGAAAAGCCATACGCCATTTCATTCTTTTTTCTTTTTTTTTTTTTTTTGTCACCATCATGAATACACTGAAGTGGATGGCCTGTTGTTCTATGTTGTTCTAAGGTTTTCTCTCTGCATTTTTGGGGTACTAATGTACACGACTTTTGTTTTTGAAGTGTTAGTTAATAACCCTTATCATGGCAGCATTCTTGAAAATAGTTGTACTCCATTAATTTATAAATATCGTCGCCATAAGACCTATCTGTGTCGGTGCGACGTAAAGCCCCTAGCAAAAAAAAAAAAAAAAATTATAAATACTTCTGTGCCAATTTTGGGATTTTATGTACGGATACTATTAGTTTATCATCTGCATTCATGAAATATTTACAGTTTTTAAACTGATAAATCCTGAACTTGAAACTTTAATCAGAAGATGTCACCAGTGAAATATTAAGTAATTGTGTTGTTGTGAAGTTTCCTAAACTGGTTGAATTTCTCCTGGTTTTGTTTACTATTCATCGAGAAGTTTGGACATTCTTCCACAGATGACACTACCAAAAACTCTGATCATGCACTCTGGTGCAAGGTGAAAGAACTTATAACTTAAAGTTGTTTCGTATTCCTAGGTTTTCCATAACTGAATCCATGTTCATTTATTTCTTTGGTTGGCAACACTTCCTTTTCTTTCCGCCAGTTTTGAATCTGGCCAACGAAAAATTTCTGTAATTAATTCTCAACCTATCACAGGCTTCTTGTTCGATTTTGAGTGTAACTTTTGAATTTAACCAAGAAAATTGAGAGGGTGTGTACGGATTAACCCAGAATCCTCTCGAACCTTCCCTGAGGGTATATAAGTTGCTGCTTTACGGGTTTCCTTGCCAATTGATCATCGTCTTTCTGTGTGTGTGTTAAGGCAGGAGGCGGGGCAGCCTCTTTCTTCGGCCAGCAGAACATCTATAAGGTAATGGCCACATAAAATTCTATCTTTCTTGCTGTCTCCGCTACTTTAACTGAGGGGAAGGTCTGAATCTTTAATTATGTAACAATACTTTTCCAAAATGTAACTTTTCTTTCGGCTAATTGAAAAACTTAATAAATCTTTAACTGTAAATCGGGGATAGAGAGTGAGTTACTCTCTCGAGCTCCCCTTCATCTTGGTTTGAAGTGACTACGTTTTTGTAACTGTGTTCTCCTGTAATGTGTTAAAGTAATTTCCATGCGAGCCACCTCAGTAGTTTGGGAATAGCCCCTGTTTCATCGGCCGAGAGCCCTGTAGGATTTTAATTTCTTCATTATCTAGGAGCGCAGTGTACGCCTCCATTCAGTTTGTGTTCGGGCGGTTTATTTAACCTGTTCTTTTTTGCAAAGACCCTGTATGTTGGGTACTAGATATCCCTGTATAAATTTATTTTCAATTTGTAAGTTGTGCCTTTAGAGGCCAGAGATTGTAAATTTTGATGTAATGTTGCCTTCAGTGGGTCGTAAGAAACTGTGAGCCAGTTAGCTCTTTTTCCAAAGTTTTGTAATTTTGAAGGGTGCCTCTGGAAGGCTTGACATTGTAATTGAGGGAGCAAGTGCTCTTGATTTAGGGGATTTCTGCCCTTGACTTAGTGGTTACTTATTTTTAATTAAAGTTTTGTAAACGGGATCCGGTATCTGTGGAAGTGTAAAACTGCGGGCTTGAAGCCCAGAATCTGCGAAGTTCACTGATCTTGTATTTTCCTAGTCTTGTTTCAAGATTACTTTGTACCTGATATGTTGTTATGTTCACTAAGTGAAAAATTGTTAAGTTGTTGTTTTCTGAAGAAATATAACCTTCAGTTCAAGTTTTAAATTAATTTTGATATTCTAGATAGACCCATTCACCCCGGTACCTTCTTTAACCTCTTTCTGCTCCACGGGTATCCCCGTAATAATAATAATAATAAGAAGAAGAAGAAGAGATAAGAGCTTTAAGTTTTCAAGAAAAGTATTTCAAGAAATAGGTCGGAAAATAATGTCATTAAGGAGCGGGAGAGAAAGATGGAAATTGCATTTCAACGGGCAAGGAGCGTCTACAACAAAAAGGTTTTATCTTACGGGGCTAAATTGAAACATCTAGACACCGTTGTTAAACCTGAGTGCCTGAAAGCAGCGGAAATATTGGACATGATATCACTGATCAACAAAAAATTACTTTCGGCGGAAATCTTGGTATCCAACACGCGTTGATGATTCAAAATATGCAAACCATTTGTGTCTTATCACCCATCATTCTTGGGACATAAGACATCAAAAATTTACACAAGTTTAACATTGTATCCAGGAAAACAAAGCACAGATAGAAGTTTCATTAGACATTGATTGCTACATGGAGCACTAATCAGCAAGGCATTAGCTAAGATTAGTGCTAATGCACCACATGGCACATATTGCGTTTGTCTGTTACATAGCAGCAAATGTAGCAAAACGGATTTGGTGAATGTATCCAACGTCTGGACGCCATAATGTCCACTGTCCCTGACTATAAAACAGAAACAAATGAAAATGTACGGCTTTATATGAAAAAAACGAAAAACGATGAAACAATTCTCGATGAACGCTGTTCCATGAAAAATTAAATTTTGTCAACTCGTTCAAAACCTGACGTGATAGATCGAAATGGTTTTCAGATTTGAACTTAGCTTGAAAAACTGCGCTAGAAACACAAAATATCCTGTCAGTGTATCCGGAAGAGAAGAAGAAAGATGCTAAGAAAAATCCCACCGTCGGCTGTCCTGAGAGTGGTATCTGTGGTTTTCCATTTTCACCTGAAGACAAATGCCGGAACAGTTCCCATTCGTAGGCCACCGCCGATTCCTTCAATCCGCTTACCCAATTTTATTCACTAACATTCATTTCATCTTCATTAGCTCAAGTCCGGTTGGCGTCAGGAAGGGCCTGTCTGTTAGGTCATCAGCCCAGAGGCTGGTTGGATCCTCAAATAGCATCACCAAAGGCTGTGCAGTTATAGGGAATCCCACAAAAACCCATGGCAGTACCAAGATGAGGCGTACTAGGCAAGATGAGGAGTGAGGTAGTTTACCATTGCTTTCCTCACTGGGCCAGACAGTGCTATTGTAGCACAACTAACCCTATGAGCAACACCTTTCATGACACTCAGACACACTGGTCGTGCTCTGAATGTCATTAATCAGCACAACCCATACCCCCAGCAGCTTCTATATTCTCACAGCCATGGATGAGACTGGGACTTAAGTGGAAGCTACACTTTGCTCTGTTCTTATGGCGACGATGGGATAGGAAGAGGCTAGGAGTGGGAAGGAAGCGTCCGTGGCCTTAATTAAGGTACAGCCCCAGCATTTGCCTGGTGTAAAAATGGGAAACCACGGAAAACCATCTTCAGGGCTGCCAACAGTGGGATTCGAACCCACTATCTCCAGAATACTGGATACTGGCCGCACTTAAGCGACTGCAACTATCGAGCTCGGTGCCAAGAGAATGGGTCAGAAAAGAATATCATAAGGAGCGGGCGAGAAATACGGAAATTGCATTTCAACGGACAAGGAACACTACAACAACAAAGTTTTATATTATGGTGCTAAAATAACGAAATATACATTCATCTCCCCTAGGTAGACTTTCATATGGATGGACAGCGGAACGCTATTCTCAGCCATAGTAAAATTTATAGGAGGCGCAGAGGAAGACCGAGTGGTTTGGGTCAAGTAGCTATCAGCTTGCATTCGGGAGATAGTGGGTTCGAAATACTAAGGAAAATTCTGAGCCCAAATGTAATAAATCCATAGTTCTAGCCCTTCAGGCAAGCAACACAATGTTGAAAACATCCTAGGGGAATGAGTTACGGTTTTTAGGTAAATTAAATGTAATAAAGTATGAGAATATATTCTTTATTTATTCCTAATATTCACAATCCTTTTCTTAATCATCGTTATCCGGTCGATTAGATTTGCAGTTTGCCTTTTTCTACCACTACAAGCGCTAATGTGAGTCAATGCATTGTTTCACTTAAGCCCTTATAACTACATTCGGTGCGGAAATTTTCAAAAGAATAAAAAAACGCCTGAGAGTGTTGAACTAAGCAATACATACAGAAATAATTAGGTAAATAAAATAATTTGGTTAGGATATGAATAAAAACGAACACGAGTAAAGAAACAAGCTGTTTTTGGGCGGTTTTTCCGGAACTGCCTTTAGGCCGGAAGTGATTTTCGAATTTTAAAAAAAATGTATTTTGTTAGAGCTGTCTAAGACTCACAATTCGAGATCTTTCTGGGCCCTTTAGCCCTTACCGAGTTCGATAACTGCAGTCGCGTAAGTGTGGCCAGTATCCAGTAATCGGGAGATAGTGGGTTCGAGCCCCACTGTTGGCAGCCCTGAAGATGGTTTTCCGTAGTTTCCCATTTTCACACCAGGCAAATGCCGAGGTTGTACCTTAATTAAGGCCACGGCCGCTTCCTTCCATTTCCTAGGCCTTTCCTATCCCATCGTCGCCATAAGACACATCTGTGTCGGTGCGACGTAAAGCAAAAAAAAAAAAAAAAAAAAAAAAAAAAAACAACCTTTAGCCCTTCAACTTTCTTCAAAATTGAGGAAATTGCTTAATTTTACGTTTTTCGTAGTATGGAGCCCTACTTCGACTGCTAAGAAATGTTTTCAATATTAAAACGGGGAGAAGAGAGTCAAGTCTAACGAACAATTGTATCAAAGAACAGAAATAGTGGTGGAACTGATGGGGAAGAGAAGATTCCAGTCCTGTCGACACTTGTTCAGGATGGACTATAATAGACTAACGAAGAGAATCTTTGAATACTTCTGGAAGAGGAAGACAGATCTGAAATGCTATCGAGAAGTGAGGTTGGACTTGACGAAGATGGTACCGGAAGATTAAATTTTTCTATCTTTCTTAATGTTTTACCCTCCAGGGTTGGTTTTTGCCTCGGACTCAGTGAGGGATCCCACTCCTACCGCCTCAAGGACAATGTCCTGGAGTGTGAGACTTTCAGTCGGGGATACAAATAGAGAGGAGGACCAATACCTCGCCCAGGCGACCTCACCTGCTATGCTGAACAGGGGCCTCGTGGGGGGATGGGAAGATTGGAATTAATGAATTAATGTTATTGGCTTTACGTCCCGCTAACTAATTTTACGGTTTCCGGAGACGCCGAGCTGCTGGAATTATGTCCCGCAGGAATTCCTTTACGTGGCATTAAATCTACTGACATGAGGCTGACGTATTTGAGCACCATCAAATATCACCGGATTGAGCCAGCATCGAATCTGCCAAGTTGGGGTCAGGAGGCCAGCGCCTCAACCGTCTGAGCCACTCATTCCGGCGGGAAGATTGGAAGGGATAGACTAGGAAGAGGGAAGGAAGCGGCCGCGGCCTTAAGTTAGTTACCATCCCAGCATTTACATGGAGGAGAAGTGGGCGAAACCAGAGAAAACCACTTCGAGGATGGATGAGGAGGGAATCGAACCCGTTCTACTCAGTTGACCTCCCGAGGCTGAGTCGACCCCGTTCCAGCCCTCGTACCAATGTTGATATTTCGCGGCAGTGCCGGGAATCGAACCCGGGCCTCCGGGGGTGGCAACATTAACCACTGCACCACAGAGGTGGACTATTTATTTATTTATTTATTTATTTATTTAGTGAGTAACGCACCAGAACATAAGTCCATTATTGTGGAATACAAGTTCTGTATATGTCGACCGGTTCCTTGGCTAAATAATCTGCATAACGGCCTTCGGTTCATATGGAGCCGGGTTCCATTCCTGGCAGGTCCAAGGATTTTATGGTATGGCTAATTCCTGTGGTACTGGGGGTGGGTGTTTCTGTTAGTCTCAGAACCCTTCTCTTCACAGGCACACAACACATTACACTACCAACCACCACAGAAACACGTAATATGATTACATCCCTCCTAGTGTTGGCATCTGGTCGAAAAACTGGTCTAAGTACTTAATTTGTCAGTGGAAGAATGGTCAGTATTCTGGTCTTCGGAGGTTCCATTCGCGTTCGACTCTTGTGCTTTTAACCACGCATAGTTAACTGCTGTGCCTCGCGTTTCTGTGTTTGTTCAGTCGCTAAAATACTTGCATCGCACACATATTGTACTGTTCCACGCTTCCCTACACTACAGTATAATGGCAGGTTGTGTCCTCCTCACAGCAGACGTCACTGCCCTGCGGTGGTCTCCTCTGCCGTCCAAGGGATGCGCCCCTCCCAGCGTTTGTGAAGACCGTTAGCAGTTAGAATAGACATTAATCAAATAAAATTATCTAATCATCACCACGTCATACGGGATCACTGGGTTGGAAACGTTGACATTAACTGGAAATGCACATATGGCTCAGTGTTACGATTATGTCAGCTTGTTTTGCAAAATACAGAGGGGGAAGTTTTTTAGAAAAAGTACATGGTAAGTGCTTTCAATCACCAGAAGGTTACGAAGAGACGGATAATAATAATAAAAGTAATAATAACTTTCTGTTTTATTTATAACTTATCTAAAATGCATTTGCAAATATATATTAGGCGATTATACATTATCTTAGCAAATATTTACTCCTGAAAAACACTTATTGTGCTTATTTTCTTCTTCTTCTTCTTCTTCTTCTTCTTTATCTGCTTACCCGCTAAGGCAGAGTGGACCCCGTTCCAGCCCTCGTACCACTTTTCAAATGTCATGGCAGAGCCGGGAATCGAATCCGGGCCTCTGGGGGTGGCAGCTAATCACACTGATCACTACACCACAAAAGCGGACAATGTGCTTATCTGCCAGTGAAATTGTTTATTTATTTACATTGTTGCAATTCTTACTGTTTACAACCTCTACCGCCTCAAGGGCAGTATCTTGGAGCTTCAGACTCTGGTTCGGGGATACAACTGAGGAGGATGACCAGAACCTCGCCCAGGCGGCCTCACCTGCTATGCTGAACAGAGGCCTTGTGGGGGGATGGGAAGATTGGAAGGGTTAGACAAGGAAGAGGCCGTGGCCTTAAGTTAGGTACCATCCCGGCATTTGCCTGGAGGAGAAGTGGGAAACCACGGAGAACCACTTCCAGGATGGCTGAGGTGGAAATCGAACCCACCTCTACTCATTTGACCTCCCGTGGCAGAGTGGACCCCGTTCCAGCCCTCGTACCACTTTTCAAATTTCATGGCAGAGCCGGGAATCGAATCCGGGCCTCTGGCGGTGGCAGCTAATCACACTAACCACTACACCAAAGAAGCGGACAATGTGCTTATCTGCCAGTGAAATTGTTTATTTATTTATATTGTTGCAATTCTTACTGTTTACAACATTAATAAGGTTTGTACATTTACATACACTGAAGAAAATGGAAATTGCAACACCATGAAGGCATTGGTCGTTTGTGTTGATTTTTAAGATATGGAACGATGCCATGTAGGTAGTGATGGGCGAATGATACGGAAGTTCGAGCAGGCTCGAGTCGGCCCGATACGCTACGTAGACTCGATGCCGTATCGAACCTGTTCGAACTGTCAGGCGACACCACACATCGACTAAGCGGAGCGCGGACGGAAAATTCGTCCTATTAGATTACTACTAGGTACACTCAGTATATTTATGTGTGTGTGGGGGGGGGGGTTGAACACAACGTTCTCAGTGAATGGAAAGAGCATTTGTTTAAGTCTTTCTGGCAGTACGAACAACAGATTGGTAAAATTTATTTCATTAATATGTACCTTTGCATTTTACATTTTGTCCGCTCTTCAGAAATACGTTTCTGTATAACTTTGTCGTGTTTTGCAGGCTTAATGTTGTTAATCATTACTTTCAAGTACCGATAGTTAACATGTTTTTCGTATGCTACGAGCTATTATTTTCTCATTAATAATTAGTAATACATTATTATTTTATTTGCTATTGGCTTTACGTCGCACCGACACAGATAGGTCTTATGGCGACGATGGGACAGGAAAGGGCTAGGACTGGGAAGGAAGCGGCCGTAGCATTAATTAAGGTACAGCCCCAGCATTTGCCTGGTGTGAAAATGGGAAACCACGGAAAACTATCTTCAGGGCTGCCGACGGTGGGGCTCGAACCCACTGTCTCCCAATAATACATCATTATGTCCGCCTCTGTGGTGTAGTGGTTAGTGTGATTAGCTGCCACCCCCGGAGGCCCGGGTTCGATTCCCGGCTCTGCCACGAAATTTGAAAAGTGGCACGAGGGCTGGAACAGGGTCCACTCAGTCTCGGGAGATCAACTGAGTAGAGGTGGGTTCCATTCCCACCTCAGCCATCCTGGAAGTGGTTTTCCGTGGTTTCCCACTTCTTCTCCAGGCAAGTGCCGGGATGGTACCTAACTTAAGGCTACGCAGGTGAGGCCGCCTGGGCGAGGTACTGCTCATCCTCCCCAGTTGTATCCCCCGACCCAGAGTCTGAAGCTCCCGGACACTGCCCTTGAGGCGGTAGAGGTGGGATCCCTAGCTGAGTTCAAGGGAAAAATCGACCCTGGAGGGTATGCAGATTAAGAAAGAAAGAAAATACATTATTATAATAGACGAATTTGTTATTACTTCAGACAGAGCAGACAATGGCCGGTAGAAAAAGGTCATGGACTTGGGACTACTTTGAAGAGCTTCCAGACAAACGAGTAAAATGCACTCGATGTGATAAAATATTAAAACGATAGTAAAAATACATCGACGATGATAAGATACATAAAAATTCTTAATATTCGTCCTTCGTCGAATGACACCATTCCAAATGAGGGGGAGACACCTCTACATAAACGACGTCGACATATGCAGGTAAAATATTCTTAATAGGTTCCGTTTTGTTTTTCATGAATAGCACAGTGGACGGCCGCTCGCATTTGACTGGCGAAAGGCTCAGAATGTCCGCCTAGACAGGGTCTACATAGTTTACTGTTGAGGTATACAGTTTATACCGATTTTACGTGCGTAAGCATTACGTTATGAAACCATCAATTTATTAATTGATTGGCAATTAGTCCGCCTCTGTTGTGGAGTGGTTAGTGTGATTAGCTGCCACCCCCGGAGGTCTGGGTTCGATTCCCGGCTCTGCCATGAAATTTGAAAATTGGTGCGAGGGCTGGAACGGGGTCCACGCAGCCTCTGGATGTCAACTGAGTAGAGGTGGGTTGGATTCCCACCTCAGTCATCCTCGAAGTGGTTTTCCGTGGTTGCCCACTTCTCCTCCAGGCTATTGCCGTGATGGTACCTAACTTACGGGCACGGCCGCTTCCTTCCCTCTTCCTTGTCTATCCCTTCCAATCTTCCAATCCTCCCGCAGGGCCCCTGTTCAGCATAACAGGAAAGGCCGCGTGGGCAAGGTACTGGTCATCCTCCCCAGTTGTATCCCCGACCCAGAGCCTGAAGCTCCAAGATACTGCCCTTGAGGCGGTGGAGGTAGGATCCCTCGCTGAGTCCGAGGGAAAAACCGACCCTGGAGGGTAAGCAGATTAAGGCGAAGAAGAAGATGGGCAATTAAAGAAAACGATGCCGAAAACCGAAAAAGTAGCTAGTGGGTCGTAAAGCCAATAACGAACAATGAGGTTCTTTACTTCTATGGTTATGGCCCAAAACAGGAAATAAACACCCCTTACATCGTCGTTTTAAAGCGCTCGGGAAATCGGGCTAGAAAAATATAAGGACCAAGAAAGAATAATAATTTTATTGGCTTTACGTCCCACTAACAACTTTTACCGTTTTCGGACACGCCAAGGTGCGGGAAGTTAGTTCCGCAGGAGTTTTTTGCGTGCCATTAAATCTACCGACAAGAGGTTGACGTATTTGAGCTCGAACCTCGGCGCATATCGGGTCGGCTCGATCCCGCTCGAACACGGGTATCGTTTGCCCATCACTAGCTGTAGCCCGAGTTAGACTCCGCCTTCGGTCACGTGACTGCTCGAACTTGCTTCGAACAGGCTTGAACCTCGCCGCGTATCGGGTCGGCTCGATCCTGCTCGAACACGCGTATCGTTCGCCCATCACTAGCTGTAGCCCGAGTCAACTGCGCCTTCGGTCACGTGACTGCTCGAACCTCGGCGCGTATCGGGTCGGCTCGAACCAGCTCGAACACGGGTATCGTTCGCCCATCACTAGCTGTAGCCCGAGTCAACTGCGCCTTCGGTCACGTGATGACTGCTCGAGCTTACTTCGAACAGACTCGAACCTCGGCCCGTATCGGGTCGGCTTGATCCCCCTAGAACACAGGTATCGTTTGCCTATCACTAGCTGTAGCCCGAGTCAGACTCACCCTTCGGTCATGTGACAGCTCGAGCTTGCTTCGAACAGGCTCGAACCTCGGCTCGTATCGGGTCGGCTCGATCCCGCTACAACACGGGTATCGTTTGCCTATCACTAGCTGTAGCCCGAGTCAGACTCACCCTTCGGTCATGTGACAGCTCGAGCTTGCTTCGAACAGGCTCGAACCTCGGCTCGTATCGGGTCGGCTCGATCCCACTAGAACACAGGTATCGTTTGTCCATCACTAGCTGTACCCCGAGTCAGAATCCGCCTTCGGTCATGTGACAGCTCGAGCTTGCTTCGAACAGACTCGAACCTCGGCGCGTATCGGGTCGGCTCGATCCTGCTCGAACACGGGTATCGTTCGCCCATCACTAGCTGTAGCCCGAGTCAACTGCGCCTTCGGTCACGTGACTGCTCAAACCTCGGCGCGTATCGGGTCGGCTCGATCCTGCTCGAACACGGGTATCGTTCGCCCACCAGTAGCTGTAGCCCGAGTCAACTGCGCCTTCGGTCACGCGATGACTGCTCGAGCTTACTTCGAACAGACTCGAACCTCGGCCCGTATCGGGTCGGCTCGATCCCCCTAGAACACAGGTATCGTTTGCCTATCACTAGCTGTAGCCCGAGTCAGACTCACCCTTCGGTCATGTGACAGCTCGAGCTTGCTTCGAACAGGCTCGAACCTCGGCTCGTATCGGGTCGGCTCGATCCCGCTACAACACGGGTATCGTTTGCCTATCACTAGCTGTAGCCCGAGTCAGACTCACCCTTCGGTCATGTGACAGCTCGAGCTTGCTTCGAACAGGCTTGAACCTCGGCTCGTATCGGGTCGGCTCGATCCCGCTACAACACGGGTGTCGTTTGCCTATCACTAGCTGTAGTCCGAGTCAGAATCCGCCTTCGGTCATGTGACAGCCCGAGCTTGCTTCAAACAGGCTCGAACCTCGGCTCGTATCGGGTCGGCTCGATCCCGCTAGAACACAGGTATCGTTTGTCCATCACTAGCTGTACCCCGAGTCAGAATCCGCCTTCGGTCTTGTGACAGCTCGAACTTGCTTCGAACAGGCTCGAACCTCGGCGCGTATCGGGTCGGCTCGATCCCGCTAGAACACAGGTATCGTTTGCTTATCACTAGCTGTAGGCTGAGTCAGAATCCGCCTTCGGTCTTGTGACAGCTCGAGCTTGCTTCGAACAGGCTCGGACCTCGGCACGTATCGGGTCGGCTCGGGGGGTATGAATCCACTCCTTGGGAGAGTATTATCCTTGTTGCTCGTATAGAAGACTTTGAGTAAGAAAGGATTGACTTCTCATCAATCGTATACACAAATACATGTATAAATATTATGATGCAGCAATGTTACTGTCTGATTGCGTGAAATATAGGCTATATGAAACTCAAACGTGACTCGCGATTTCAAGCTGTATCATTTACAATAATTCAGGTCAATCGGTTCAGTAATTTTCGAGCCCATTTGGAACAAATAAAACAAGACATCATCTTATGGTTTTAAAAATCCTGATCCTACCGGGTATCGAAACCGGGACCCCTGTAACCTAAAGCCAACACGCTTACCATTGAGCAATGCACCCGAGCGAGAAACGTGTCAACAACAACTGCAGGTAAAATATACATTTTTAGTCTTGTAACCATTTAAATATGTAACTATTACGACACGTGAAAGGTTTCCTTTTTCTGTCTTTATACATTTTAGTAGAGAATTGGTTTATTCGGATGGAGGCATGTGTAACGAATCATCGCACAAACAAAAATTTTGACTGTCTCCAATATATATGTCATCATCATCATCATCTGTTTACCCTCCAGGTTCTGTTTTTCCCTCTGACTTAGCGAGGGATCCCACCTCTACCGCCTCAAGGGCAATGTCCTGGAGCTTCAGACTCTTGGTCGGGGGATACAACTAGGGAGTATGACCAGTACCTCGCCCAGGCGGCCTCACCTGCTATGCTGAACAGGGGCCTTGCGGGGGGATGGGAAGTTTGGAAGGAATAGGCAAGGAAGAGGGAAGGAAGCGGCCGTGGCCTTAAGTTAGGTACCATCCGGGCATTCGCCTGGAGGAGAAGGGGGAAACCACGGAAAACCACTTCCAGGATGGCTGAGGTGGGAATCGAACCCACCTCTACTCAGTTGACCTCCCGAGGCTGAGTGGACCCTGTTCCAGCCCTCGCACCACTCTTCAAATTTCGTGGCAGAGCCGGGAATCGAACCCGGGCCTCCGAGGGTGGCAGCTAATCACGCTAACCACTACACCACAGAGGCGGACTCCAATATACAGGGTGTTAGGTGTATACGTGCAGATATTTCTTGTAGCAATAGAGAACGATGTGACGAACCACTATATATCAAACTTTTAGTAATCCGCGGAAGTTATTTTCGAGAGCAAAGGGATACGATGTTTTTAGAATAGGTAGTATGCCTTGTTCTGTGAATGAATAGCTTTCCGTTGATAACAGGCAAGTCACGCGCCATCCGTGCCAAACCGGTTTCTGTTTATGTTTCAGAGCAAATATACTACTGTAACAGCTGAACGCTAATGCAATGCCACGAGATGTTACGTAATATACTTGCAAAACTAGTTTTATGTTTACGAGCAACTGAACTACGATAACAGCTGAAGGCTGCTACCGGTGTTCACCATGTTACGTTACATTCTCGCCAGACTGGTTTTGTTGTTAGTATTTAGTTTCCGTCAGACAACCCTAGTTATCGGTTTCGGACCCTGGAGCTGTATCGAATTGTCAGCGTTAATACTGGTTCATTTGCTGTTACGTCATTTAGGGGATTGGGATATCTGTGGTCGTCAGCCCCATGGTCTAGTGAGTATGGAAATGACCTGAAAACCTATGTCTTTACGCCAACGAAAGCAAGCATGGGATTGAATTGAATTAGGCAAGCACAGCCAACGTTTTACTTCAAACGAATAATGGACATGTTATACAAATAAATAAATTAAACGTACCTACATTTCGTGCTTCCTGCCGGGCTGTGTGGCTCAGAAGGTTGAGGTGCTGGTCCTTTGACTCCAACCTCGCAGGTTCGAACTTGGCCCAGTCCGGTAGTTTTTGAATGTGCTCAAATACGTCACACTCGTGCCGGTAGATTTAGTGGCACGTAAATAGAACCCCTGCGGGACTAAATTCCGCCACCTCATCCTCTCCGAAAACCGTAAACGTAACGCAAATACCATTATTATTATTATTATTATTATTATTATTATTATTATTATTATTATTATTATTATTATTGACTACTCGCCAATAATGTCTGCCTAGAAAATACTTCTCATCGTTTATAACTATGGATCTCGACAGTTGTATAATGTCCTAATTATGATGATTTTCAAAATTGGCTGTAAGTCGCACCTACACAGATATGTCTTATGGCGACGATGGGACAGAAAAGGTGTAGAAGTGAGAAGGAAGCGTTCGTGACCTAAATGAGGTTCAACTCCAGCATTTTCCTGATGTGAAAATGGGAAACCACGGAGAACCATCTTCAGGGCTGTCGACAGTGGAGTTCGAACCCAGTATCTCCCCACTGAAAGTTCACAATTTCGCGCCCCTAACCGCACGACCAACGTATTCCAAGCTCTAATGCCGGGTTGAGTACCTCGGACGATAGAGCGCTGGTATTCTGATCCCATCTTGGCAGGTTCGATGGAGGCTCAATTCGGGGGTATTTGAAGGTGCTGAAATACGCCAGTTTCGTGTCTGTAGATTTACTTGCATTAAAAAAAGTTCTGCGGTACAACATTCCAGCACCTCGGCGTCTCCAAAACCCGCCAAAGTAGTTATTGGGACGTAAAAAATTACATTATTATTTCGTGCTTGCAAACGAAAAGCATATGTGTAATGGTAAAATAAAGCAAAATAAAAGTGGCTAGTCTGAGTTGCTCAGACGTTTAAAGCACTGGTTTCTTGTTTCCAACTTAGCAGGCTCGATCTTGGGTCCGTCCGGTGGCATTCGAAGGTGCTCGTCAGCCTCGTGTCGGTTGATTTACTGGCACGTAAAAATAACTCCTGCGGGACTAAATTACAGCGCCTCCAGAAACAGTATGAGTAGTTAGTGGGACGTAAAACAAATAACATTACCGGTATTATTATTATTATTATTATTATTATTATTATTATTATTATTATTATTATTATTATTATTCACCTGTTCATACTTTCGTCTTATTCCTCTTTTTACTCTCCTTTTAAGTCGTATACTTGTTATTCATATTTGATGTTTTGTTATTAATATTATTGTTATTTTTATATAATTATTATTTTTATTATTTAGTTTATTTCGTGTATTTATAACATCTCTTTAGCTTCATGTGACACAATACTTTTTCCATCTTTAATTCACCTTTTGTGTCGTGTCCCGGTGTACTTTTGTCCTGTGCTTCAAGACAGTGCTGCAAGATCTGTGTTTGTTTACCCAGCCCGGGTGTGTTTCGTTTCTCATGTGACAGAGTTACATCTTACGTTCTGTTACATGTTTAAGTTTGGCCTTGTGATACATCGCCTTTAATCTGCTCTGCAGCCTTTAAACGTGTAGCATGGTCAATGACCTCAGTGCTTGTTTTGTTCACATATCTGGACTAAGAACTCGTCTCACTCGGCACAGCAAGTTCAAGGCCAACCACTTCTATCTGTTTGTTTGTTTATTTATTTACCCAGGTATGTATATCAACATTGTACTATGTCAACATCGTACCATGAAAACGTACTCAATAAACGGGGTGTTTGGGGGGTTTCTGTCCTGGGTGGTGTGTTGTGCGGGCCTCCTCTGGGGTCCGTGTTGTTGCTGCGGTTATCTCTCTGCGCGTTCAGGTATTTACTAGCATGTTCAATTCAATTTATTGTATGTACAAGACATACGTTCAACTTGAATTATTTCATCCTCACAACTCTACTTCCTTACTCCATGGCCCAAGAGCTACACGTATAGCTGACGGCCCACCCACCCCTCTACGAGTGTGGGAATGAAATAACTAATTTGATTGAATTGTTTTCATATTTCAGTAGTGATGAATATAAAACAAGCATTTTTTGAATTTTTATACGTGTTAATGATGATGATTGCTGTTTTAAGGTCATCGGCCCTTAAAAACGCAAAGTGTCTTCTGTTTTAACTCGTAGTGAATAAGAAACAAAATATAAATTTCTCGAACACACGTAAAGAATCAAAAAACCGAGCTCGATAGCTGCAGTCACTTAAGTGCGGCCAGTATCCAGTATTCGGGAGATAGTAGGTTCGAACCCTACTGTCGGCAGCCCTCTATATGGTTTTCCGTGGATTCCCATTTTCACACCAGGCAAATGGTGGGGCTGTACCTTAATTAAGGCATGGCCGCTTCCTTCCCACACCTAGCCCTTTCCTGTCCCATCGTCGCCATAAGACGTATCTGTGTCGGTGCGACGTAAAGCAAGTAGCAAAAAAAAAACACATGCAGTGTAGGATTGAGCAACTGCCGAAATGCGTTCAAGGTCAATGTCTAGCGTTTTAACAAGCACGTCTTCCGCACTCACGCACTGAAACTCTCGATTTATAATTTTTGTTACCGGTACATCAATTTCCCTGCTCGGATTTATGAGAATATCGACCTATCGAGACTCAAAATACTAAGGCGATACTGTACTGTACTCCCAAGCCATTACGTTGCAGAAATGGCGTAACATCTGACATACCAAAGTAAAACTCGTAGCAATTGTTCAAAGTGATCACCCTGGGCTTCCCTGCAGGCTTCACTTCTCCGAATCCAGTTGCGACGCATTCGAGCCAAGACACCAGGGTTGTGTCCGACTCGTTGGCTGAACGGTCAGCGTACTGGCCTTTCGTTCAGAGGGTCCCGGGTTCAATTCCCGGCCGGGTCGGGGATTTTAACCTTAACTGGTTAATTCCAACGGCACGGGGGCTGAGTGTATGTGTTGTCTTCATCATCATTTCATCCTCATCACGACGCGCAGGTCGCCTACGAGAGTCAAATGGAAAGACCTGCACTTGGCGAGCCGAACTCGTCCTGGAATATCCCGGCACTAAAAGCCATACGACATTTCATTTCATTTCATTTCACCAGGGTTGTTCAGAATATCCTCTGTTGCTTAAACAATACGTTCACGGAAGTCGTCCGAAGTGGTTACTTCAGTTCGATATACTTTGTGTTTCATGTTCCCCCAGACATTAAATTCCATTGGAATAACGTCTGGAGATCTGGCTGGCCAATTGATAGTTCCACATCGTCCTGTCCACCGTTGAGGAAATGTCTGCACCATCGTGTAAAATCCACGTGGTTCTGCGTAGTCGAAGCGACACGTCCTCTGAAAGCTCAAGTAACGTACTGTATCTACAGGAGCAAGGTAACATTAATAAAAAGATGATTAGTCCACGTAACCGATTTCCTACTACACCCATCCAGGTATTAATTCATAACCGGTGCTGGAAATTGCCTTCTCCTACTGAATAGGGACGTTCCACAGCCCATGAGTGGGATATAGTGGGTTCGAACTCCTCTGTCGGCAGCCCTAAAGACGGTTTTCCGTGGTTTGCCATGTTCACACCAGGCAAATGCTGGTGCTGTTCCTTAATTAAGGCCACGGTTGCTTCTTCACGATCCTAGCCCTTTCCTGTCCCGTCGTCGCCGTAATATCTATCTGTGTCGTGGCGACGTACATCAACTCGTAAGAAAATGGTAATCAGCTGTCAAAGACACTGCACCCGTTGAATATGGTCAGGATGCACTCGTTCTTCATGCAGTGCCCTACGTATGGTCCAAGTTGGTACACCAACGGCACCTGTTATACTACGCGTACGGCGCCCGGGATCATTGTTTACTATTGTTAGGATGCCCGGCTCCATGGCAAAACGGTTAGCGTGCTGGCCTTTGGTTACAGGGGTCCCGGGTTCGATTCCCGGCAGCGTCGGTATTTGAACCATCATGGTTATTTTCCCTGGCATGGGGCTGGGTGTATGTGTTGTCTTCATCCTCATTTGATTATCATCAAGATGCGCAGGTCACCTACGGGAGTCAAACCAAAAGACATGCACCTAGCGAGCCGAACCCGTCCTGGGATCTCCCGGCACTAATATCCATACGCCATTTCATTTCCATTGTCAGGATGTCTTCTTCCGCGTCTAGAATTACACATGGCCGTTTAGGCCATCGCTTCTGAAAGCGTGATGTAACACAACCTGCATCGCGAATACGCTGCAGTACAGCAAGTATCGTTGCTGGATTCGGCACCCGTCTGTTGGAAAGCCTTTTCCGATTTTCCGATAGATTCATTGAGGGCGACCCGTGTTCTGTTCTGCCACACGACACACTAGCAGCATATCATGGTATTCGTGGTATTCATACACTGGCATTATTCAAATACTACTACTACGAAGTAACTCGCGTACTAGTACGGACGATAATTCGCCTCTCTGACAGCTGTTATTCAGGTCAAGGTCAGACAGACAGCTCATACCTCTAGTCCGGTGGTTTCATGTAGGGGCGGGAACCCGTCCCACCACACCCCCGTCGCTAGAAACAGCAGACGACCGACCGGCCCGTGACAGGTCTAGTGAATTTGTCAAACTGCTTACGTGAAATATTCTCCCACAGTGTGATTTCAATACCATGGATTCTTGAGAGACAAACTCGCCGTATGTTGACGTGTACGTAAATAAAGTTTCTTACGTCAACGAAAGAATGCGTGGGATAGGATTTCCAAGTGAGTAGTATCAGAACTGAATTGTCAAAGCACATCGAACGTTTTGCTTCATATCAATAAGGGACATGTTATAAAAATAAATAAATTAAACGTACTTCCTTTTCGTGCTTCCAAACGAAAAGAACTTGATTAATGGTAAATTAAAGCATTCTGCTTTTGCAGTGCCTATTAAACGTTGCCAGGTTGAGTGGCTCAGACGGTTCAAGCTCTGGTTTCATGAACTTAGCAGGCTCGATCCTGGCTCAGTCCGCTGGTATTTGAAGGTGCTCAAATACGTCCGCTTCTGATCGGTAGAATTACAGGCACGTTCAAGAATACCCGTGGGCAAAATTCCGAAACCGCGCGTCTCCATTGGCACGTAAACATTTATTATTATTATTATTATTATTATTATTATTATTATTATTATTATTATTATTATTATTATTATTACTGAGCGAGTTGGCCGTGTGATTAGGAGCGCGCGGCTGTCAGCTTGCATTCGTCGTAAAGCCACCTACCAATATTATAATAAAAACTGTGTTAGTCCATTATTACTAACTATTACGAAAATAAAAGTTAAACGCCCCACTCAAACTTCGTAGCTGGTAATCTGTCAGAAAACACTACAGAAAATAGTGAACTTTTAACAAGTCCGAATTATTATTAATCTTATAATTGCGGACATGTCTCCGGAATTACCGAAACATGTACTTACAAATTGTTTTACGTCGCACCGACACAAGTAGGTCTTACGGCGACGATGGGAGAGAAAAGGGATATAAGTGGGAAGGAAGCGTTCGAGGCCTTAATAAAGGTACAGTCCCAGTATTTCCCTGATGTGAAAATGGGAAATTACGGAAAACCATCTTCCCGGCTGCCGACAGCGGAGTTCGAATCCACTATCACCAAAATGCAAGCTCACAGCTGCGCGCCCCTAACCACACGACCAACTTATTCCAACCTCTAATGCCGGACTGAGTAGCTCGGACGATAGAGCGCTGGTCTTCTGATCCCACCTTGGCAGGTTCGATGGCGGCTCAGTTCGGTGATATTTGAAGGTGCTCAAATAAGCCAGTCTCGTGTCTGTAGATTTACTTGCATTAAAAAACACTGCGGTAAAAAATTCTGGCATTTCAGCGTCTCCGAAAACCGTGAAAATTAGTTAGTGGAACGTAAAGACATTATTATTATTATTAGTAGTAGTAGTAATATTATTATGATTACGGAAGTTCTAATTAAGCGGGTCCATTACAGTCATCACTTTACCTATCGGCACTTACTGTCCAGTAATAAGCCTTCTGTCCGCCTCTGTGGTATAGTGGTTAGTGTGATTAGCTGCCACCCCCCGAAGGCACGGATTCGATTTCGAGCTCTGACACGAAATTTGAAAAGGGGTACGAAATTTGGAACGGGCCCCTTTTTTGCCTCGGGAGGTCAAATGAGTAGAGGTGGTTCGATTCGCACCTCAGCCATCCTGAAAGTGGTTTCCCGTAGTTTTCCACTTCGCCAGGCAAATGCTGCGATGGTACCTAGCTTAAGGCCACGGCCGCTTCCTTCCCTCTTCCTTTTCTATCCCTTCCCATCCCCCCGCAAGGCCCCTGTTCATTCTAGCAGGTGGGGCCGCTTGGGCGATGTACTGGTCATTCTCCCCAGTTGTATCCCCGACCCAATGTCTCACGCTCGAGGACACTGCTCTTGAGGCGGTAGAGGTGGGATCCCTTGCTGAGTCCCAGCGAAAACCAACCCTGGAGGGTAAAAATATTAGGAAAAGGAAGAATAAGCCTTATATTACAAATGCCCGGTGGAAATTCCACAGTACCGGTAGCTCTTTTTCCTTCGAGCAATGTTCACGATGGATGAAACTACGGTTTTTGAAATGTGTCTCTTTAATAATAATTTTACTGAATATGTATAGCCTTTTCTTTCAGTGTCCATCGTCCTTTCATTGACATAAAATATTTATGAATAAGCATAGACAACCCGCATGGTCTATCGTCAGAAATTCATCGCAGACTGTCGCAATAACAGCACAGAAATGTTGCGCCCATTTTTCATTTACTTATTAACTATTTCCTTTCATTTTGTCAGCTTGGGTCACTGATTAATGCCACTGACGTCTTATAAATCACACACAACTACACAACACTTGATTTGCATGCATGTGCTGGTACGGATCTTCGACGTCAACGTAAGGATTCTGTGTACTTTTCACACAGGCTACCCTAGACCGGTTTTCGAGTACAGCAAGTGGCCTGGCAGGTGAGTCAACCTCTCCTACTTGCCAAGCCTTTAGGGGAAGTGCACAACATGCGTTGGCCTGCGATAAGAAACAGGTTCAACAAACTCTATACTCTGCTACTGTACTTGGACTACGCGTGGACAGAATGAAATCACCGGCGTATCCAGCTACGGCCGTTCAAAACACATTGGGTCCTGAAATATTTGGTTCAGTTATGGGCAAACTAATAGGACAAGGTAAAAAGTACATAGCATATATTGTGAGATGTCTTTTTCTTTGCCGACTAGCTTAATATCTGCACGTATACCCCTAACACCCTATATATGTATGGGTCGAAATTATATTATGTACAAAATACACGGAAGTAACAGTAGAGAGGACGAACCGGTACTGTCCAGCATAAATACTCTTTCATATCCTTCTCAAGTTTGCTGGGTGTTAGTAACAGCAAGGCGCTAGGTTGCGGCGCGCGCAAAAGCTCGAGCAAAGCTCGAACAGGCTCGAGCTCTGACGTCATCTGTTCGAGCAGCTCGAGCCGAGCTCAAGCACATCACTACATGTAGGTATGTAAACGATCAAAGCTTCAGACCCATTGGATTGTTGCTACAGATCTCCCCACGTGATTGGTCGCGGAGGAATCAACTCCAGTATACGAACTCTGGTGTTGCGTAGTTGACTTGCAGTCTGTGCAGTGAAGTGTTCCTCGTCAAACATGCCTCGACGACAGAGAAGAGCACGCTATCAACAACTGTCGCCGTTTGAGAGAGCTCGGATAATTGGGCTGTGTGAGGCTGGATTATCGCTAAGGGCTGTCGCTGCACGTGTTGGCCGACAGGTATCTGCCGTACAACGTGTATGGCAGCAGTGGTCAAATGAAGGTATCCACACTCGTAGACCTGGCACACGCCCAGCGCGACAGACATCTGTGAAAGAGGAGCAGCTGTGGCACCCCACGTTACACAACAAACAGTTGGTAATCGCCTGCGTGCAGCTGGCTTACGAGCCCGTGTCCCTGCAGAAGGTGTTCCATTGACCCCACAACAGCGACGTGTAAGGCTGGCCTGGTGTCGAAAAAGATCGATGTGGGTCGACGAATGGCATAGGGTCGTCTTTAGTGATGAATCGCGCTCCTGTCTTGCCCGCAGTGATCGCCGCAATCGTGTGCGCCGACGTGCCGGGGAGAGGGGCCGCCCAGATCTTTTTGTCGAGAAGCACACAGGGCCAATACCAAGCATTATAGTCTTGGGAGCTATTGGCTTTAATGTGAAATCACAATTAGTGCTTGTTGAGGGCACTATGACTGCTCGACAGTACGTTGATAGGGTACTCAATCCAGTGGTTGTCCCAATGATGGCGAACATTGCTAATGGGATGTTTCAGCAGGACATTGCCAGGGTTCACACTGCACGCATCTCCAGAGAAGCTCTCCGCGACATCACAACCTTAGAATGGTCCACCAGATCCCTGGACCTCAGTCCTATTGAGCATGTGTGGGACATGATGGGTCGACAACTGGCCAACCGTCCTCAGCCACCCACAACTCTGGAACAACTGACCCGTGCAGTGCAGCAATCATGGGCCACAACTCCTCAGGAAGCGATTCAGGGCCTTATTGACTCCATACCTCGACGAATTCATCAATGTATTGCAGCTCGTGGTGAGCACATCCTGTATTGATTGTTGTCCAAACTTGCGATCAGAGGGACCTGAAAGTGTAATCATCGAAGCACAACCGAATACTCGTCCTGCATGTTCAATTGCAGCAATGTAGCACCACTCCTTCTGGGTGTTGCAATTTCCATTTTCTTCAGTGTAATTAGCATGGTCATTTCGTCCTGTGGTATGGGTTTTTATCAATCCCTGAAAGTATCAAAATAGATAAGTCTGTGATACATTTTTCATTCATGGGGTACTATTTAAGCCGGCCGCGTGCTGTAGGGGTAGCGTGCCTGCCTCTTACCCGGAGGCCCCGGGTTCGATTCCGGCCATGTCAGGGATTTTACCTGCATCTGAGGGCTGGTTCGAGGTCCACTCAGCCTACGTGATTACAATTGAGGAGCTATCTGACGACGAGATATCGTCCCTGGTCTAGAAAGCCAAGAATAACGGCCGAGAGTATTCGTCGTACTGACCATACGACACCTCGTAATCTGCTGACCTTTGGGCTGAGCAGTGGTCGCTTGGTAGGCCATGGCCGATCGGGGCTCTTGCGCCATGGAGTTTGGTTTGGTTTGGTAATGTTTAAACTGTAATTTTATTTTCTATGATCCATAGTTTCATATGTTCTCTTAGTTGATATTTTGTTCTCAAGTGTGTCATTTCTGACGGCAACTTGTTCAAACACTCAGGAACTACAACATGTAGTGTTCTGGATCCATATTTGTTGCAGTACCTGATGATCTGAAAATAACTTCTATGCCTTAGTCTTGTTCCATGTGGATGTTCATTTACAATTCTATAGTGTGGTTTCCACTAATTTTCTTTAATTCTATTGTACATATCAAGCTGTTTAACTCTCAAGAACCTTTCCTTTTGGTACATCCCTGTTAACATATCCTCACTTAAGCTAAGTATTCATCTGTTTTATTATCAAAAGAATGTCTTCACAATACGATTTTGTAACATTTGTACCCTATTTATATCAGTAATAATAATAATAATAATAATAATAATAATATCGGGCGAGTTGGCCGTGCCGTTAAGGGCGCGCAGCTGTGAGCTTGCATCCGGGAGATTGGGGGTTCGAATCCCACTGTCGGCAGCCCTGAAGATGGTTTTACGTGGTTTCCCATTTTCACACCAGGCAAATGTTGGGGCGGTAGGTTAATTAAGGCCACAGCCGCTTCCTTCTCATTCCTAAGTTTTCCTATCCCATCATCGTCATTGTCTTTTTCACTCTGTTCATTATCCTCAAGATATGGTAGACATATAGGTGCACTAACATACAACTCCTCGTGAGGGGATGTGGCGTACGTAGCCCTTCAGTCCTTGGTTAGTTGCTTAACCGCTCGCTCACGACCGGTTAACTTTTATCTGCGGTAAAGTTTCATACATTTTAAAACAGGCCTTGATGCAACATAAATTCAACTTAACCATGATAAACTATCCATTTTACCACGGTTAAGTCCTAACCAAGTTTGACGCACCCGGGTATAAGAATGATTCATTTCACTTCACTCTGTCTCTTGCTGTCCTTGGCCATTGGACCACAGCCACTGTAGTGGACGTCCTCTGTTTCTTCTTTCCTATCATCGGATCCCATATTGTTGCGGTGAAAGTCCACCTGTCTTGATGCATCCTGGCAACGTGTCCATTCCAAGTCCTCTTAAGAGACCTCGCTTTGATGTATGCAAGTTTACATAACATTTTAATACCTCTTTCGTTTCGCTCGTGTAATGTGGTGTAATGTAGAATTTCAAGCGTCACGCGGGAATGTATAGCAAGTTCAGGTTCATAGGCTAATTTTTCAAATATAAATTAAGTCGAAATATTTCATATACTTCTAAGAAGGTGAAGGATGAAAATATTTGAAAAATATTACTTGAAATTAGTTTTAATAATTGAAGCCTACCCTCAAAGGAAGTTGTATATCATATTTGGCAATTTCACAGGAATGAAAAAACCTGCTGTTTCCTTATGTATTGGAGGTCTGGTTTTAATTCCTTCTGTAAATAAAACTTACACTTACTTCTCATATGAACTAAAACTGTCGAAGCGATATATTTACTCTCCGATACGTATTGGAGTCGCGGGCTTAGTTCTTGAGCTTACAAGCAACCTGCACGTGTTCGACCTGGCAAGCATCAGTCGCAAGTCTAAATCTCAGCTGTTAACATGGTGAGACAGTTATCATTTCTACACCGTATTTTCGTGTGTAGAAGTTCTGGTTTCATCTTAATGGTCGTGTGAACAGTCATAACTATGGCTCAAAGTTGAGGAAAAAACTTTTTTTTTTTTCTCGAGTGACCAAAGACGAGGCCCAACATAATAAATATATGTTCATTCTGGGTCATTGTAGGCCAGAAGACGGTGGGTATTTTGTATTTATCGGAGTCGTACTAATACGGTGTATATGTAGGATTTAGACAGGACAATCACAACTGCTGGTCTGAGTGACTGAGTGTCTCAAAAATCAATCAATCAATCAATCAATCAATCAATCAATCAATCAATCAATCAATCAATCAATCAATCAATCAATCAATCAATCAATCAATCAATCAATCAATCAATCAATCAATCAATCCTGATCTGCATTTAGGGCAGTCGTCCTGGTGGCAGATTCCCTGTCTGTTGCTTTCCTAGTCTTTTCTTACATGATTTCAAAGAAATTGGAAATTTATTGAACATTTCCTTGGTAAGTTATTCCAATCCCTAACTCCCCTTCCTACAAATGAATAGTTGCTGAAATTTGTCCTCTTGAATTCCAACTTTATTTCATATTGTGATAGTTCCTACTTTTAAAGACGCCACTCAAACGTATTCGTCCACTAATGTCATTCCACGCCATGTCTTCACTGACAGCTCGGAGCATACCACTTAGGCGAGCAGCTCGTCTTCTTTCTCCCAAGCTTCCCAGCCCAAACTTTGCAACATTTTTGTAACTCTACTCTTTCATCGGAAATCACCCAGAACAAATCGAGCTGCTTTTCTTTGGATTTTTTCCAGTTCTTGAATCAAGTAATCCTGGTGAGGGTCCCATACACTGGAACCACACTCTAGTTGGGGTCTTACCAGAGACTTATATGCCCTCTCCTTTACTTCCTTACTACAACCCCTAAACACCCTCATAACCATGTACAGAGATCTGTACCCTTTATTTACAGTCCCATTTATGTGATTACCGCAATGAAGTTCTTTCCTTATATTAACACCTAGATACTTACAATGATCCCCAAAAGGAACTATCAGCCTCCCCCCCCCCCCAACGCAGTAATTAAAACTGAGAGGACTTTTCCTATTTGTGAAACCCACAACCTGACTTTTAACCCCGTTTATCATCATACCATCGCCTAATGTCCATCTCACAACATTATCGAAGTCACGTTGCAGTTTCTCACAATCTTGTAACTAATTTATTACTCTACACAGAATAACATCATCCGCAAAAGAGCCTTATCTCTGTTTCCACTTCTTTACACATATCATTTATGTATATAAGAAAACATAAAGGTCCAATAATACTGCCTTGAGGAATTCCCCTCTTAATTATTGCAGGGTCAGATAAAGCTTCGCCTACTCTAATTCTCTCAGATCTATTTTCTAGAAATATAGCCACCCATTCAGGCACTCTTTAGTCAAGTCCAATTGCACTCATTTTTGCCCGTAGTCTCCCTTGATCTACCTTATCAAATGCTCTAGATAGGTCAGTCGCGATACAGTCCATTTGATCTCCTGAATCCAAGATATCTGCTATATCTTGCTGGAATCCTACAAGTTGAGCTTCAGTGGAATAACCTTTCCTAAAACCAAGCTGCCTTCTATTGAACAAGTTATTAATTTCACAAACATGTCTAATATAATCAGAAAGAATGCCTTCCCAAAGCTTGCATGCAACGCATGTCAAACTGACTGGCCTGTAATTTTCACCTTTATGTCTATCACCCTTTCCTTTTTTGTCGTTATATCCAGTACGTCGTTATAAGTGATGTCGCAATAAACGGTTTCGACTGTAATTTCAGCAGTTATACAGTCTAACACATCTTTGTTTATTTATTTATTTATTTATTTATTTATTTATTTATTTATTTATGTATTTATTTATTTATTTATTTTTTTATTTTTTTATTTTTTTGCTTGATGTTCGTTGTTGGCAGTTAGGTCGAGAACTAGAATAGCACCAGTACGTTGCCCTCTCTGGACAGTGTCAGCCGTTGGCCACTAAGCTAATTAGAGCTTGAGAACCGTGTGTCATCTCGCCGATAGAACTATCTAGTTCCCAGGCTGCAGATGACGGCCCGATAACAAAACACTCTCATTTACATTCGACTAGACTTGGCTGCTAATTACTCAAGAACGGAACAATGGGCTCACGTAATTAAATCCATCATATATCGGTGGGAGGAAAACAGTGGCAGAACTAAAGCGACATTCTTGACTCCTTATCAGGCAGACACACAAAGCTGCAATGTTCTCAATACCGATAGCGAGGAGCGAATAATAGACTCTCGAAACCCACAGTTCTCTTTGAAATGTCCATAGACCAGGCAAAAGACATTGATAGGGAAAATAAATTCATCTATGAACCGACCATAACTTATTATTAGACCCGGATTTTTATGTAATAGAATTCGATGGATGAAGCTGTACGCATAAACCGGGAGGAGGATAGGTTACCTAGGAGAATAATGGACTATTTTATGGAGGGTAAGAGAAGTAGAGGGAGACCAAGACGACGATGGTTAGACTCAGTTTCCAACAATGTGGCCGCAGCACTAGTTGCAAATAGAGGATTGTGGCGACATTTAGTAAATTCACAGAGGCTTGCGGACTGAACGTTGAAGTGCGAAATATGCACATAAAATGTAATAAATAACAAGGAAATATTTAATTTAAAATGTAATATTCATAAAATATGTAATTGTATTACTGCACTAATTTTACATAAATGTTCGTATACGTTATTCCTTTTATTATGACTTACGGTTATGATATGAAACAATAACATTGCTTTAAATACCTCAATATGTTATTATTATTATGACAAAGGCATCATCGTTGCTTTAGATAACTGATAGTTTTATAGGAAATAGGAACTGCGCCAGCTGCCGAAGCCTATTTGCACTCCTGTGCGGCGGGCCGATGACTTTCGATGTTAGGCCCCTTAAAACAACAAGCATCATCATCATCATCATCACTCCTCTGCGGTGATAATAAATGACCGAAGTACCCGGAGTAAAACCTGTCCCGCCTCCGCTTTGTCCTGCACAAATCTTACATGGAGTAACCGGGATTTGAACCACGGAACTGAGCGATGCGTGGCCAGCGCGCTGCTGCCTGAGCCAGGGAGGCTCCATATTACTCAACATTAATTACTTAATTTCCTGAATATTGTTCGATTTGCATTTTGCAGTTTAAACCTAAGATATGTATTTTTGCGGATTTTGGCCATTTTCATGGATGCCCTTTGTGACTTTACGATTTGCTTTACGTCACACCGACACAGATAGGTCTTATGGAGATAATGGGATAGGAAAGGGCTAGAAGTGGGAAGGATGCCCTTAATTAAGGTACAGCCCCAGCATTTGCCTGGTGTGAAAAAGAGAAACCACAGAAAACCACCTTCAGGGCTGCCGACTGTGGGGTTCGAATCCACTATCTCCTGAATGCAAGCTGATACCTGTATCACCCAAAATCGCACGGTCACTTGCTCGGTCCGATGTGACATTAAACTTCGTCTTCTTAGACTGACCGATCTTGGTATTGGTCAAGGCCAACCTACGTGTTTGGTGCCAAACGGATTTTGGAGTAATGATGCATAAACACCTTGAACACAATCTGGTCAAATTTTATTTAGCAAATTATTTCCTGTAATGCTTCATATTGTTATTTAATTTTGTCATTGTTTTTATTATTCTTCTCTTTTACGCTGGCCGTGAATTGCCTATTAACTCCTAATTACTATGTTCATATATTGGGTAAAAGCTTTTCAAAATTGTTCAAGTCTTTTCCATTTTTAAAACAAATCTTGTAAAAAGTCTTGTTGTGATGGTTCATTGCAATATAATCCAAGATTTATTATTTTCTGTATTGTTTTCCTTGACCTCCTCCCACTCTGTTTATACCTTGATGACGGGAAATTAAAGCGAGTCGTTGGATGTTCCTTGCACTTTGCCCTCTACGATCAGCTTCCCCATAGCTACAGTCCTCCTTTATATGTGGCTAAAGTATCTCAAATAGGCCTGGCTGATCGTCACGAGCCTGCCCTTAATCTTGAGCTTTCTAGGACAGAATCGTTTGTCCGGTGCTCCGTCCAGGATACTCTTAGAACTCGGCGGCACACCCACATTTCCACCGCTTCAATATTCCCCTTCTTGGCTTTATTAATTGTCCAGGTTTGAGCTGCGTATTTGTCGATGGGGAAAACCAGAGCTCTTACCAGCCTGAGTTCGGTTTTTTATTGATGGCTCTGTCTTTCCAGATCTAGATCATCTTCGTTGTCGCATTGTGTGCCATTGCAAGCCGTCTGCTCATCCTATACGCGCAGCCCCCATTGTTCGTAATTACGGCAATGAGATAAAACGAATCTGCTCACCACCTCAGAGCCTCCTATTTATCTCCCGTGTAGCAAGTTAACCCACGAGAGGTTGCGTCTCGGTCTTTTAGACCGGGTGCATATTTTTTTTATTCTTTCCAAATAGTTTCAGGGTATAAAGCTTCATCCCTTCCAGAACCTTTCAGTGGATTCCTCCACTACGCGCGCTTACGTTCGCATTTCCCCACTTTCATGACCAGTCAGTCAGTGGAAAGCTTTTTCTGTAAGCCTGGTCGTTTCCACCGTGCGCAACTCCTGGCGTTGCCTTATTACACGATCCTTTACACGGTGCACGACTCCTGACGTTCGCCGTCCCGCGGTCTGTGTTGTCGATATAGGGGTGTTTTTTGAGTTTCATAGATATATTTATCTTAAAGTCTTATATCTTCAGAGATCGTCCTCATGCTTTCGTACAGTTCGTCCCTTGACTTTCGTTCCAATTTTCACCTTTTTTTTCCTTTTTTTGTGCTAGTTATCTTTCTCAGAATTTTTACTTCTTCTTTCTCCAATTGCTCTGCCCCATGCCTTCCAAGTGTCATCGTCTCGGCCGTATACGGTGCCGTGTTCCTTACTGTTGCCTTGCAGTGTCCGAGCTTTGCGTCTGTTGATATGTTTCTTAAACCGCGAGGGGTTGCTTCAAAAGAGCTACGTGATAGGTCGCGCACGGTCGATTTGACCGGAGAGTATAGAATACCAGTTTTTGTAGCAAAGCACATTGTATTATTAATGAAAAATATATCCATGAAACAAAATGCCAATTTTCTTGCAAAACACATTGCATTGTTAAGTAAAAATATATCCATGAAACAAAATACACAGCAAACCACGTTATATTATTGAAGAAAACCATATCTACGATACAAAATACCTGTTTTAATACAAAACATATTGTATTATTAAGGAGAAATACATCCGCGAAAATAAATACCGGTTTCTGTAGAAAATCACGTTATATTATTAATGAAAAATATATTCCGTGGAAGTAAATACGAGTTTTTGTAGCAAAACCGATTTGCTGGACATGTGGTCAGGATGGACGTGGAGAGAATGACCAGAAGAGTATGGGAGACAACGGGTAGGACGAGAGGAAAAGACGGGAACAAATTGTAAGTGGGTTGTCGAGCTCTGGAAGGACTGGACTGAGATGCGGTTCAAGGTGGAAGGGACAGGGAATTGGAGAAACAAATATACACCAACCAATAAGCCAGAACACAATGACAGGGAAGTACAGGAATAGGACAGAGAAGCACCAGTGGGGAAGCCAAGAGAAGAGGATATTGAAAATATCAGCTGAAGAACGGGAGAAGAGAGAGAGGATGAACAGGTTAGGAAGGAGAAGAAGAAAACTCAAACCATTTCAAAGCTGTCCATGGTCCTACAGAGGACGTAAGGAAAGAAGAAGAAGAAGGAGGAGGTGTGACAAGTTGTTGTTTGCTCGGTCCGCGACCATGACCTTTGTCTTGCTAACGTTGATCTCTATTCCACACTCTCCGCTGGCTCTTGTGAATTGTTACAGCACTTCTGGTTGGAGGTAATGAACCGTTCTCCCTGCATCCCCGATATGGCACACAAGGTTTTCTACCTCTTCGGACCGTTGAAGAAACACCTGGCTGGTAAGCGATTCAAGAGAAGAGGATATTGAAAATATCAGCTGAATAACAGGAGAGAAGGAGAGAGAGAGAGAGAGAGAGAGAGAGAGAGAGAGGATGAACAGGTTCTGGAAGGAGAAGAGGAAAACTCGAACCATGTCAAAGCTGCCCGTGGTCCTACGGAGGCCGCAACGAAAGAAAAGAAGAAGAAGAAGAATGTGTGGCAAGTTGTTGTTTGCCTGGGTCGCGACCAAGACCTTTGCCTTGCCAACGTTGATCTCTACTCCACACTCCCCACTGGCTCCTGTGAATTGTTACGGCACTTTCGGTGGCAGGTACAGCCCCGATCTGGCACCCAGTGGCTCCTCTTCGGACCGTTGAAGAAATACCTGGGTGGTAAGCGGTTCAACGACGGTACGGCCGTTCAGCATGCCGCCATGATGTTGCTTCAGGGACTGGACGCAGACTTATTCGATGAAGCCATCGAAAACTTCGTGTACCGTTGGAACAAGTACTTGGACAGGAACAGAGTCTATGTTGAATAATAATGCGTATCAGTGCCCTAGTATTCTGTATCCTTATATCTACCTTTTACCCTAGAACTACCGAACGTCGCACTTGCGACGCAATATAATATCTCTAGAACGCCAGTGTCATATGCGTGACAGGGCCTATCAAACGCCCAAAATCTCACGCGTGCAAACAGCGGCGCAGAGTTCCTGTGCACAGTGCATCGGTACCGCTCTGCTCGGCTCGGACCAACGCTTCGTTTCTGGGCTACTCGGCTAAGCTCGGCTCAACTCAGCTCGGATTTGGAGCGCTACGGAGCAAGTGAGATAGAGGGAGACGGGGGGGGGGGAGCGAGCGAGACAGGCGTAGGGAAAGAGAGAGAGAGAGCGCTATAGCTCCAAATCGAGGAGTGGGGGTCTGCACTCTGGTCAACCAAGCGAAGTCGTCTTTTGCACCGTGCACAGTGCACGCACCAGGCGCATGAAGCCAGAGAGGCCCTGAGCTATAACATCACTTACATTTGAATGGATGAAAACCATAACGGTATAAGTAGTATTTTGGTCATTCAGAGAAAAAGGCATTTAATATCTTCAACACTCATATAAAGCATGCTATTTGTAGTTATACCACCCATCACTAGAGCACAGAATATTACCGCTATCACTTGTATATCTTTGCTGGTGGAAGGATACATCCTCCCGGAGTTACATCCAACACTTAACTCATTTCTTTAGAAATGTCACTTATACCATTATGGTTTTCATCCATTCATTTAACTTATGCTATTTTAACAAGTAAGGCATTGAAGACAAGGTTTCAATTCTTTCATCACAAATTCCTCACTGGCTGCAAAAACACAGTCGAGATCAGTGTAGGTATAAATTCAGCTGCCCTCCTCATCCCCCGGTGGTTTCAATTGCTAAGTAGTTCGATGTTGTTGTTAGTTTCTGCGAATTCCTCTCCTTATTTTTCGACAGATTATTGAGTTTATTTTAAATTGTTTTAAAGTGTAATTGTGGGGTGCTGCACTTCTGGAGACCTATGAGGCCTGGCAGCAAAGAAAACTCTCCGAGAATAACTCCGAGTAGTACTCGGCGGCTGTCGGACTGTGTGCAGCTCGGAACTTTTAATTACTTTTGTTTTTGTTTCTCTGCTTACCTTTCAAAACTTAATATTTTAAAAACTAGAAGAAATTGTGCCTGTTTTTTATACATCTCCCTTGGTAAGTCCCTCGGTAAGTTATTCCAATCCCTAACTCCCCTTCCTATAAATGAATATTTGCCCCAATTTGTCTCAGCATAGTCCGCATTGTATACATACATACATACATACATACTGAACCCGAGTGACATAGGTCCATAGTCAGTCATGATTTGATTGATAAAATAATATATGGTACATTTATTGAAATACAGAAAACTTATTCCGTACAAGCTTTGTTGAAATAATAGGTTGAGTACGCGACGAACTGGAGCCGTGAGGCTTAGCTCGACACAACAACATTTACCTACTTCACAGCAGGGGATCCCATTAGTTGGCGAACAGGGAAATACAAGTCCACAAATAAGTCTTCGTCAGAAAGAGAAGGGGGTAGGTGACACAAAGGAAGCTCGCAACATGAGTAATGCGCTGGGATATTTTTGGCGGACGGAGATTTCAGTGACGTCATGGAAAACTACAGCGGTTGCGAGGACATTCGCTAGCCTAGGTTCGGGCAGGTGGAAATTTAAATCACGTGACCACTTGCCGGCCAATCGCTAAAAATTGATGGAAGACTCAGGGATACCATCTTAAGAGATGATGGATGAGATATTCTCGTAACTTCAAAAATAATCAGTAATAAATTATTGTGAGTACACGGAGCAATGTAATGAATTTATTAGATGTCATGCATGGAAAAATAATCAATAATTATTGGCAAATTAAATAAATTGAAGGCTGGAATTCTTGGAAACCAGACAGCTTGCATGTCATTGGCTGGACGGAAACCACGTTGTAAGGGACGCTTCCACAGGCGCGAAATGTGAGGAGCTAAATCCACCCGTATCTCCTAAATCTGTGATCGCCAGGAGTTCATATTTAATCCAGCAAATAAGCTAGAGGAGTGGATTAATTTGATATAAATTTTAACGTCAAATTCGGAGTGCAAGTGCCGATATTAAAAATCCACCCCCTCCCTCAAGGGGATGACGTCAATGAATCTGCGAGGGAAAGCTTCATCCATATATACGAGCGCAAGGGATACTCGCAAACACACTTGAAATGAATCTCTGGAGCTGAACCGTCGTTCGCAGCCGACTTCAAATCCGTCGGGCGTATAGTAACTCAACATTTAAGGGCGCGAGCATCCGCCAGTACTTATAAAATGTGATCGCGCTCAAGCAACATGAACTGGAAATAGTTAACTTAGGACAGTGTTTGTCAGTTATAAATATCATAGTGAAGTCAGTTATTTGCATTGTAAGAGTAAATAATATAAATTGCACCGCAATAAGTACGTAAATAACAGACTGTGTGACGAACAGTACTTTGAGGGAATAATAGCCTGTACTTTGGAATATAACCGATATCATGAACACTTCAAGAGGGCCGTATGAAACAGACGTATCGCGTCGGACGACATAAATCGCGACGTGCGTAGAATTTGACACACCGCCGTACGTGTCCATGTCCATTGTGCGGTAATTGGACGAAGCTTAAAACAGTGTAAAATATTAAAAATTTGGGTCTAGGGTATTAATTTGTTTTATAAAAGTAAATGTTCAGTGTTAACCTTGTCAATGGTAAATTATTGTGATAATTAAGGTATTAGTGTAAAGTGGTAATGTGCCAGGAAATCATTTGTGGAACTACGCCATCAAGAATGGAGGAGTAAGAACGGCGGAGAGGGGCCGAAAGGAGCCTCTCATCTGCCAAGCTGCAATGGATTCGATAACTAAGATGAGTACTAAACTGTAAATAATATTTGGGAAATGTTAGCGTGACTGGAAAAATGGGAATAATTTGATTAAATTTGGTTACCTTCTGTAACAAGATGAGTCGCTTAACGACCCCATCCTAAATTTGTAGCACGGACAGTATTAAATAATAACAATGTAAATAATCGGGTCCTTTTATGTATTCATTTGTTGTAGATGTAAATTTTGTAGATATAGGGTAGTACGTTAAGTCATGCATGTATTCTTATTTTCTTTGTATTCAAGAATAATTTTCTTTACATTTGATTTCGTTATCAGAGTCAAATAGACCCGATCTGTGCTTTTCTGTTAGTCATTTTTGACGAATTATGTAATGACATTGAAGGGAAGTCCAGCCTTGTCATACCAAAGTGAAGTTGTTAAATTTGTGAGAAGCGATATAATAATAATAATTCATGAGATATTGGAATTTTTAGTGATCAGTGCGTAATAATAAAATTTAACTGATCAGGTGTTGTGTTTGTCGGAAATCATTTAATGACGGGATGTCGTTTTTAATTCGGAATTAAAGTGTGTGGTAATTTAACTTGATAAATTAATAATATTGAAATTTAAGATCGGTGCTAATAATCCGTACATGTTAATGAACGTGTGGTTTAAATTACGGTCCAATATTTTTCTTTACGAATAAATGTCGTGTCTTAAATTTGCAATTCAGTAGCCGGAACACGTAGGACTAATATTACGAAACCATGATTGTCAAATTTTGGTAAATATAACTTCAAAATGTTACGATTATTTGTGGAGAACGAACTAAGGCGTAGATCAAAATGAGATAGAAAAATGTTAAAGAATCTGCAGTCAGATAATAAAAGGTCGTACGATGTCAGAAGTGAATAAATAAGTCAGTTGATAATTCTGTGAGAAATAAATGAATCAAGGGATATTGAGATAGAAAGGGATATAAATTCCGTACGAGAGACACTTAGGATATAAATGAGTGTAAAATGTACGGGCAGTGTCACAGAGAAATACTGAGTTACGCAGCGGGTAGAATTCGAACCCGTGACAGCATGTACGAAATAAATAGACTGCACCGCTATTCGTCGAGATACTACGGATTTAAGGATAGTGAGAGTTCAGATTCCACATAAATGATCGTATATTGTAATCATTGTAATGACAAGTGATGACAATCATGATGTAGTGATAATAATAATAATAAATATTGCAGATAAAGGTTTGGACCGCCTTAATTAATTGAGCTTTGATAAAGAAGTTAAACGGGAATCTAAATGATAATATGCAACCGATAATCATAGTAACAATGTTAGGACGATGTCAAATCGTCGCGGTCAGATTAATAATAAATTGTCATAATAATAACAGTAATGATGACGTTGGCTGATCAGTGAAATAATCGTGATCGCGGACGATATCCTAATGCATTTTTGGCGGAAGTGACCGAGTTAATAATAATAATAATAATAATAATAATAATAATAATAATAATAATCATAATCATAATAATAATAATAATAATAATAATAATAATAATAATCATAATCATAATAATAATAATAATAATAATAATAATAATAATAATCTTGAGTAACATTAATAATAATAATAACATTTGAGTGACGTTAATAATAATTGTACCGGGCGGTACACCTCCACTCCGCTAATTTAAAATGTGCGCCTGTGGAAACTCCTCTGCTGGAGGAAGTCTGAACTTTATTTACCCTATTAATTTTCTAGTTTCTCAGAAGATGTCACCACCTGGAAATTTTTGAGTTTGTGAACTGTGTCATTTTCGACGTACTTTTGTTTTGCTTGAAGTAAGAAGTGTGAACTTTCTCTTCTAGAGGACACCACTGAAAAACTACAATAGTGCACCCTAGTGGGAAGAAAAATAACTGTTCTTTGGAGAAAATTTTATTTCAAAAGTTTGTTCTTTGTTAAATTTCTTTCTGTTATTGTTTAAGTTGGCTGTATACCCCTCTCTTTCCCCTTGTTTTGCATTTGACCAATCCCGAATTTCTGTTATTAATTTCTGACCAATCATTGGTATCTTCCCCCAACTTGAATATGTTTCTATACCCTAGCCAATAAAAAGTTTGTGGGAGGGTGTTTTCTTTCCCCTAACACCTAGAACCTTCCGCGAGAGGATATAAACTGCTGATTTTTGGGTCTCCGAGCCACTTCTGTTCCATCTTTCAGTGTATTAAGTACATAGCAGGAGGCGGGAAGCGCCTCTTTCTCCAGCAGCGGTCAACTATAAGGTAATGGCCGATTAATATATTCTTTCTTTGCTAGCTCAGCAGTTTAACTCTCGGGGCGGGTGCGAAGCGTTCCACCATGTAACCTTTTCCTAAAATGTAAATGTAACTACTCTTTTCATCTATTCTCTTGGAAAGCTACATTCTGGGATAGAGAGTGCTAACCCTCTCGAGCTCCCACTCATATTGTTTTGAGGTGAACTTATTTTTCTCAACCTATTCTTCGTTAATGTAAAACAAATTGTTCTCTTCTTAAGTCACCTCTTTAGTATGGGATTAGCCCTTGTATTAACGGCCTAGCGCCAAGTAGGTCTTAATCTAGTGTATTAGGAGTGCAAGTTCGCCTCCTCTCAAATTGTTATTTTAGAGGTCATTTAATTAACATTCTTTTCGTTTAATAGACCTCAGTAGATTGGGTATTTTACCCCTGTGTTTATGTCCGTTGAGGACAGCTTGAAGGTGGAGTTTGGTGTGGCCTGGGAGAGACTTAAATTTGAGAGCGAGTGGCTCTTTTGAAAATTGTATGTTGTATGCCTCGAGGAGGCTTTTCAGTGTAATTTGGAGCAAGGGCTCCTAGGTATGAATGGGGTTTTCTGCCCCTCTGTTAAAACTTGTGTTTGGGGTAAAACGGGGCTGATTGCCCAAGCATTGTGAACTCGGGGCGCGAAGCCCAAATTCTGTAAATATTGTAACTACCTTATTTTGACTTGCTATTCTGTACCTGCCATGCTTGTTACTTATTTATTTTGAAAAGAAAATATAACCGTATTAAATTTTAAATTTACTTTACAGGCACTATAATTTCGTAGCTTGAGATCCATTCACACCCGCACCTTCTTTCACCTCTACCTACCGCTAAAACACGGTAACAAGTGGTAGCAGAGCGTGGTTGAATGGGTCTCAATTTAGCCCCTTTTGACGGCTAAACATTGTTTGTTCCGAACTCTAACTATTTTCCCAGTTGCTGGAATTTTTTGAGTTTTTCAAAATTGTTCTGTCACCATGCCCGGCCCTCGCGATGTTCTCCATCTTAACTATTTGCGCAAGGAGGAGTTGATCTATGAATTAACTATCAGAAATGTGCAATCTGGAGACACGGTTGCAGTAGACACTAACAAGCTTAGAGAGTCCCTTGATTTGCCCATTTCCATCCCCAATTTGGGAGAGAAAAAAATTGATGACTCTCTTTCCACGATCGTCGAGAATATTACTGGGCTAGCTTCTGTAGTTAGTTTTTTTGATGAAAATGATCCGTCTCCTAATCAAATTAAGCGTGTGCAAGGCAGGCTATATCATTTTTCGAATAGGGTTAACGATCTGTTGTCTCTAAAACTGAATGACGTTCAGAGGAAGGAAGCTAGTACGCTCCTGGAAAATATTTCCGAATTATCTAGTAAGGTCACTCAATTGTTAACTGGGGAAGTTCCTCCCAAATCTGATCAACCCACCATAGTGAATGCAGGTAGTGAGGAAGCGCCTCCCAAGGGAGAAGTTAATAGGATAACCGTTGCTGCTCAAACTATCCCTGCCCCATTGGACAACGAATCTGAACGTCGTGCATCTTTGAGTAACATCCGTTCTGAATTAACTTCCTTGCCATTGAAACCTTTACCTACTATGTCACCCGGGTTTAGCAGCTTGCCTCATCCATTGGCAATGTTGCTCAGAGGTATCTCTAAGTTTTCCGTTAATACCACCAGTGATGTAATTTCTTTTTTAAGATTTCTAGTTGAATTTCAGGATCATGCCCTTGTGTTTTCTCCTTCTCCATGTCAAATTTTGCAAATTATCTATCCGTATGCTATTGGTATTCTCTCAGATAAAATCGTAAGAGCCATTGCCGAGCAATCATCTATTGAGGATTTCCATGCCCATTTGCTAGCTAACTTCATCCCGGCTAGGGCCAGGTCCTCCCTTATTCAGAAGTAATATTACCGTGTACAACGCTTGGATGAAAACTTGGCTGATTTCATACAGGACATTAAGTTTTATACTAGGGTGTTTGCTCTTCATTTCCCTGAGGATCAGATTGTACAAGCTATTGTGGAAGGGATTTCACCACCCTACAGGTCATATTTGTGTTTCGCGGCGTGCCCGTAAACTTTCTCTGAACTTGAAGCGTTGGCCGTCTCAGCGGAAGGAGTTAGATACGCCGATTCTTTGCGTGTCGCGAAAGAACCCCCGCCTTCCTTTAGTAATACTCGGCCTCCACCTCGCCGACCAGTCAATCCCCGTAAATGTTATGCTTGCGGGTCGCCTGACCATCTGCGCAACAAGTGTCCACTGATCAAGTCAAGTGGGACAAGGAATGGAGCCGGGTCATCACAAGGCTGTTTTAAGTGTGGGGCCTTCTCACATATCGCCAAGAATTGCCCAAACTCAAATAGCACCCCCTCCTGCTCAACTTCTGGTGCAAATTCCACCTATGCCAATACTAAAAAGTGACTAGTGGCTTCGGCTGAGTCGACTAATCCATCTTCCCGAGACTCAGCCCCTAGTAAACAGGTTGTAAATGCAGAGAACGATCAGCCTTCAAATTCATCTTTTGAATGCCCTAAAGAATGTCTTAGGATTGCGGCGGATACCCCCGCACCTGTTCCTTTTCTTAAGATTGAGTTAAATAACGAGCCTATAACAGCTCTCTTAGATTCAGGCAGTGTTTGTTCGATTATTTCGGCTGAATGGTATTCTAAATTGAAAACGGTTTGTAAACTTCCTGACTATGTCTCTTCTCCTGTTCAATACGTATCGGCTAATTCATCTCCATTAGAAATTCTAGGTTCCTTACTGGTCAAAATTCGTATTTTTAAGTTTACATGGAAAGTTAAATTGTTTGTGGCCAAGCAATTGTCTTGCCCCATTATATTGGGAGCTGACTTTATTTCTCACACTGGTCTTGTGCTCGATCTCCAGTCTAGGTCGTGCACATTCAAATTTGCTTCTAATTGTAAAATCCCACTATTAAAGTGTAATTCTGTGTCATGTTCTTCTATTTCGCCTACCCAGGATGAGATGTTGTTAGACCTTAGACATCTACCTGAGGAGCAGGCTGATAGTATTCGCAAACTGTGTCTGTCGTTTCCCGAGGTGTTCTCTGATACTCTTGGTGTTACTGACCTTATTGAATACAAAATTGAGGTCACGGATTCGATTCCTGTCCGTTTTCCACCTTATAGGCTATCTCCACCTAAAATGAAGGCTCTGAAAGAAATTATCGATCAGATGTTGAAGGATGGTATTATTAGGCCCTCTAAGTCGGCGTATTCATCGCCTATTTTTCTAGTCCCGAAACCCCAAGGAGGCTTCAGGCCTGTCATTGATTACAGGGCTCTCAATCGGAAGGTGGTGTTGCAATCTGTGCCCCTTCCTGACCTACATTCTTGTTTTTCATGGTTTCGTAAGGCCAAGTTCTTCACCATCTTGGACTTGAATCAGGCCTATAATCAAATTCCCCTTGCCGAAGAGTCTAAACACCTTACAGCGTTTGCCACGGACTGGAATTTATATGAATACAACCGCGTACCTTTCGGGCTCCCCACGGGGGCAGCTGTGCTCACTAGGCTACTAGATAGGGTCTTCTCCGACATCACATTCGAGTACTTATATCACTACTTAGATGATGTCGTCGTATTTTCAGAGACTTTTGAAGAACATCTAGATCATCTGCGAGAAGTTCTCGATCGCCTTCGTAAGGCTGGGTTAACTGTTAAGTTGTCCAAGGTTGCCTTTGCTAAGCCCTCTATGTCATTCCTAGGGCATATTGTGTCACCCGATGGTGTAGCAGTCGATCATTCTAGAACACAGGCCATCCGTGATTTTAAACCTCCCAAGGACATTAAAGGTATCGCCAGGTTCATTGGTATGGTGAATTTCTTCAGGAAGTTTATTCCTAACTTCGCTAATAGAGCGGCGCCCTTAAACCTTCTTCGTAGGAAAGGCATCAAATTCGAGTGGGGACCTTCTCAACAAGCCGCTTTTGAAGACCTTAAATTAGCACTTTGTAATGCCCCTGTACTTGCTATGCCTGATTTCTCGAAGAAATTCATTGTCCAAACCGACGCATCGTCGTCGGCGGTAGCTGCAGTCCTTCTCCAAGAGACTGAACTAGGGAGGCGCCCCATCGCCTATGCATCTAGGACTCTCTCGGCTCAAGAAGCAAAGTACTCCATATATGAGCTTGAAGGTTTGGCAGTCTTATTCGCCTTAGAAAAGTTCCGTCTCTATCTGGAACACGTCAAATTCGACCTGGAGACAGATAATCAAGCCTTAAGCTGGGTCTTAGGTAGACCGCGTCGTACTGGTCGTATAGCCCGTTGGGCCATCCGTATTTCTGCCTTCCAATTTGATGTTAGACATATCAGAGGTATCGAAAATGTTGTTGCTGATGGACTCAGCCGTATGTTTTCTAACGACGTCGAGACCCACGAACCGGTCGACAGTTCATCACCTTCCGAGTCCATAGTATCTGAGGTTAATGCCATCCTAACAGATGCTCCCATGCTTTTTAGGGATATCGAGAAATACCAACGTGAAGATCCGACGCTGGCTCCGATAATGGAAACCCTTTCTTCTGGGGAACATGTTGTCCCTTATGTTCTGAGGAATGGGATTCTATGTTGCCCTTCGAGGCATGATAAGATGATGAAAGTTGTCGTTCCAGCTGTTCTTGTACCTATGATCTTCAAGTATTATCATGAGACCCCATTAGGAGGGCATCTTGGTATCTTTAAAACTCGTGAAAAAATTCGTGATATGTTCATCTGGAAAGGTATGGACGGTGAAATCCGTGAACTAGTAAAGGCTTGTAAATCCTGTTTGCTTAGTAAACCGACCATGTCCACCAAGGTAGGCCTCTTGTCTTCTCAGCAAGCGTCGCGCCCCATGGAACGCCTGTATATTGATTATGTAGGACCCTTCCCCCAGTCAAAGGGTAATGCCAACAAGTTCATCTTTGTGTGTGTAGATGGTTTTACCAGATTTTCTTGGTTATTTCCGACTAAGCTGGCTACCGCTCAGTCCACCATTACTTGCTTAAATTCTATTTTTGCTTCTTTTGGTCCGTGCCAATATATGGTATCTGATAATGCTAAGGCTTTTACATCTAATTTATTTCGTAAATTCTGTTTTGACTTGTCCATCTCTCATGTAACTACTTCGGCTTATTACCCTCAACCATCTCTGGCTGAACGGGTTAACCGTAATCTCAGGTCCGCACTTATTGCCTATCATCATGAAGATCCTTCCAGGTGGGACACGTCCCTGCATTGGATATCTTTTGCTTTGAATTCGGCGGTTCATGAATCTCACAAGTTTACTCCCGCTTCTTTGATGTTCAAGTTTGTTCCCAACACGCCGTTCTCTAACCTCTGGTCTCTGAGTGACATTCTACCCGAGACAATAGATCCGGACAACATTAAAGATCTTTGGAAGAAGGCTAAAGCCAATCTTAAAGTGTCTCATGAAAAGGTTAGGGAAAGGTATGATCGTGGACGGAGACCCACCCCTTTGAAGGTAGGTGACCAGGTTATGGTCAAGAATTTTGTTCCCGCGGGCAAGCTTGCCCCCAGATTTCATGGGCCATGCATTATTCTCGATTTTCTTACTCCGTTTACATTGTTAGTAAGCAATCCAGCCACCGAGAGGATATCTAGGGTTCACCTGTCCCAGGTGAAACCGGTGTAAATTTGTTTCAACTTGCTTCATATAATTTGATAGGAATATGATGGTTATATTTTTTTTTTGAGTTCCACTCTTAAGGCATTCTGCTCCTTCTATTTTATTTTATATGTAAGCATTTCTTGTAAACCTCCCCCGATTGTTAAACTGCCATCCTGTCCTTGTCACGGCCATTACCACGCTCCCGTCTCCTGCTCCACTACACACAGTGGCTGGCTTAGATGAAATGCCATGGATATCTGCACGCCGCTGGCCCCTCAATCTCTCTACATGCCTGTGCCCTCAAAAGAAAAATGATGGTCCAACACAATTCTGCCGCCTAGCTTTAATGTTTCAGTGCCCCCGCAGCCGCGCGGCGCTGTGCCGCGGCTGGGTTCGAGGACGGGCCCCCTCGGCCCCAGCGAGGACGACATGTGCACGGCGAGCCGGTGCTCTCCTCCCGGCCAAGGCTGATGTGCGGCGCACGATCTGCTACTTGCCCGCAGCCTGTATATGTTCACCGCGGGTGCGGCGTGCTTCAACACCTCTGCTCCCCTCATAGTGCGGGCGAGCGGTATCTCAGGGTACTTGAGGGGTCCGAGCGGCTTCCTTTGGACGCAAGCTGTAACGGCCGGTCTGGCCATCCAACTTAGCCTACATCAACTACATAGACATTCCTGTTCAACCTTAATACCGTTTCATGGGAATTCAACAGCAATATTTGGTGGACATTGCAAAATTTTTCTTCACTTTTAAGTATTAAAAGTTTATCCTCAGAATTCAACTACTACAAACAGAAAGACTTTACTTCACTTCCAACAACAAAATTTTGAAACTGAAACAAACCAAATTAAGAAAATCTCATAAATGCTTCTGCAATCTATCTTCATATTCGCATCATAACTTGGAACTTGTTTCAAACTGACTTCATGTGTCATCCCTCGAGGAACTTTTGGGGGGGGGAGGTCTGTACCGGGCGGTACACCTCCAATCCGCTAATTTAAAATGTGCGCCTGTGGAAACTCCTCTGCTGGAGGAAGTCTGAACTTTATTTACCCTATTAATTTTCTAGTTTCTCAGAAGATGTCACCACCTGGAAATTTTTGAGTTTGTGAACTGTGTCATTTTCGACGTACTTTTGTTTTGCTTGAAGTAAGAAGTGTGAACTTTCTCTTCTAGAGGACACCACTGAAAAACTACAATAGTGCACCCTAGTGGGAAGAAAAATAACTGTTCTTTGGAGAAAATTTTATTTCAAAAGTTTGTTCTTTGTTAAATTTCTTTCTGTTATTGTTTAAGTTGGCTGTATACCCCTCTCTTTCCCCTTGTTTTGCATTTGACCAATCCCGAATTTCTGTTATTAATTTCTGACCAATCATTGGTATCTTCCCCCAACTTGAATATGTTTCTATACCCTAGCCAATAAAAAGTTTGTGGGAGGGTGTTTTCTTTCCCCTAACACCTAGAACCTTCCGCGAGAGGATATAAACTGCTGATTTTTGGGTCTCCGAGCCACTTCTGTTCCATCTTTCAGTGTATTAAGTACATAGCAGGAGGCGGGAAGCGCCTCTTTCTCCAGCAGCGGTCAACTATAAGGTAATGGCCGATTAATATATTCTTTCTTTGCTAGCTCAGCAGTTTAACTCTCGGGGCGGGTGCGAAGCGTTCCACCATGTAACCTTTTCCTAAAATGTAAATGTAACTACTCTTTTCATCTATTCTCTTGGAAAGCTACATTCTGGGATAGAGAGTGCTAACCCTCTCGAGCTCCCACTCATATTGTTTTGAGGTGAACTTATTTTTCTCAACCTATTCTTCGTTAATGTAAAACAAATTGTTCTCTTCTTAAGTCACCTCTTTAGTATGGGATTAGCCCTTGTATTAACGGCCTAGCGCCAAGTAGGTCTTAATCTAGTGTATTAGGAGTGCAAGTTCGCCTCCTCTCAAATTGTTATTTTAGAGGTCATTTAATTAACATTCTTTTCGTTTAATAGACCTCAGTAGATTGGGTATTTTACCCCTGTGTTTATGTCCGTTGAGGACAGCTTGAAGGTGGAGTTTGGTGTGGCCTGGGAGAGACTTAAATTCGAGAGCGAGTGGCTCTTTTGAAAATTGTATGTTGTATGCCTCGAGGAGGCTTTTCAGTGTAATTTGGAGCAAGGGCTCCTAGGTATGAATGGGGTTTTCTGCCCCTCTGTTAAAACTTGTGTTTGGGGTAAAACGGGGCTGATTGCCCAAGCATTGTGAACTCGGGGCGCGAAGCCCAAATTCTGTAAATATTGTAACTACCTTATTTTGACTTGCTATTCTGTACCTGCCATGCTTGTCACTTATTTATTTTGAAAAGAAAATATAACCGTATTAAATTTTAAATTTACTTTACAGGCACTATAATTTCGTAGCTTGAGATCCATTCACACCCGCACCTTCTTTCACCTCTACCTACCGCTAAAACACGGTAACAATAATAATAATAATATCTGGAGTCACCTATTCATTAATAATTATAATAACCACAAGAGGGATATACTAATAATAATAACATTAATAACCATCTGTTTTTGCGTCCCGCATAATAATGACGATATTAATCAAACGTGACAGTGCCAGGACTCGTTAATAATAATAATAATATTTATAATAATAATAATAATAATAATAATAATAATAATAATAATTTCAAGGATTATAATTTCATGGATAAATAATATTCTGACGATAGTGAATTAATTAATTGGTGACAGCATCCCTCGATTCGTATGTTTGAATAATAAGAATGATAGATATTATAGTCATTTGTTACCTCGTTATCATACGGTTTCCGCACGGGACGAGTTACAGTAATATTGGTGTGTTTACTTCGCCCGCGATGCGAGGGGAGGTCATCGGCACGGTATTTCCCACCGCTTCTCGTTATCTCATCTGTGGCAGTAGTCTACTGAGGCTACTTTGTAATATCTCAGTTCATGTGTAAATAAAATGTAAATGATAATTCAGTGGTATGTCATCAGCTGGACATCGTAAGATAGGAACTGTCCGTGTAATCCATTTTTCGTAATTCACGAGAAACATTACCCAGTCCGAGTACCGGTCTCGGAAAAATGTATATAGCCGGGGTACATCATCTTAGTTAAATCGGGAAGCCGACCGTAACATGGGTTATGCTCGGGCTCCCGATAGAAGGAAGCTATATCCTTGAACAACGGTTCGATTCAAATGGAATCGACCCATAAGTTATACTCCAATTGTAATTTCTTTCAGAAGCAACCCAGCAAGATTTTGATACCACTTGCGGTATAGCAAGTGATTTGTTTATGTAACATGGGTGGAAATTTAAATATCATTGCCAAATGTATCAAAGTTTCGTACGTCGGGTGGCGTAATAAACTGCTCCTTCTGGCAATTATTTCAAAGGAAACCAGTCTCATAATCTTTTTATTGTAGTTAGATGAGACCCTTTTTAAAGTTAACAGTCACTTCCTAGTCCTATCATGGAGTCCTTAAATTCAAGTTTACAATCGAGCTTTCCCCATTTTAATTTTAAATTGCTCCGTTCATTCCCGTGTTCTATTATGCCTCTATACTTATATATTCGTGGACTTAAAATAATGAACCGACACCCCTGAGATAAATGCTAGTCTGGGACTCGGGAGGTGGACGGGTGCAATACATACATTCAACATACATTATCATTATACATTCATACATACATTATCATTATAGACTGTTATGCCTTTCAGCGTTCAGTCTGCAAGCCTCTGAGAATATACTAAACGTCGCCACAATCCTCGATTTGCAACTAGTGTTGTGGCCTCATTTAGTTCTATACCTCTTATCTTTAAATCGTTAGAAACAGAGTCTAAACATCGTCGTCTTGGTCTCCCTTTACTTCTCTTACCCTCCATAGCAGAGTCCATTATTCTCCTAGGTAACCTATCCCCCTCCATTCGCCTCACATGACTCCACCGAAGCCGGTTTATGCGTACAGCTTCATCCATCGAGTTCATTCCTAAATTAGCCTTTATCTCCTCATTCCGAGTACCCTTCTGCCATTGTTCCCACCTGTGGTATAGTTACTTAAAAATGAGTGTTTTTATCATTAATGGTGAACTTGAAAATATGAAAAACCAAAATTTATTTCGTTTTCAAAAACGTTGATTGCCTGCTAATCAAGAGATAAGTAAATTATCTAATACTTATATTAGCATGTTAAAGGTTAATTTTTGAAAAAGATAAATGTGCAATGGATAAGTAAATGGCCCGGCATTGAGGGAAAACACTCGGAACTTCTAAGTTGAAGTGAAGTCATAAAGCCCTATGTTACCAATGTTAAAATGGAGATTTAAATGCCTCATTTTCACGGGATCTGTCAGTTATTGAGATCTAACCTTTTTATAAGATGTTCATTCATTTGTCTTCAAAACAATCACTTCAATAAAATCACATGAACATATTTTTAGAGAAAATCTGTGAAATCAGAATAGGAGCTCCTATTTTTTTCAATTAAGTTGGACATTTTCATTTTGTTAATAATCTACTGAAGGAAATGCGTTTTAAGAAGATCCACAGCATTAGAGTGCTTTTCTGTACATATGGTGAAATACATTAGAGATAACACCAGCGGTTTCTTGGATTTCGGGGCATTTGTGCACAAAAATGTATTTGCGAGTAAATTGAGTTTAAAACAAAAAATGCCACACAAACTCACGTTATTCAGAATAAATATCTAAAACCCTCCTGGTTGGTAGTCTTCTTCTTATCTGTCTTTCTGACCCAATGCTGCCCGTATTCTCTTAGATTTAGGTTTCTTGGTCATTTCTGATGCTTGCGATCTCCGCCTTCAGAATTTGTACTTCGTCCAACTCATTCACACTCTTGAGAGTATTGAATCCTCGTGATACTTTAAGGCAGGGCCTCTCAGGGTGCATGCGCGCGGTGCATGCACTGTGCACGGTGCAAAAGACGACTTGGCTTGGTTGACCAGAGTGCAGACCCCCCACTCCTCGATTTGAAGCAATAGAGCTTACTCTCTCTTTCCTCACGCCTCTCTCGCTCGCTCCGCCTGTCTCCCTCTGCCCCACTTGCGCCGTAGCGCTCCAAATCCGGGCTGAGTTGAGCCGAGCTTAGCCGAGTAGCCAAGAGACGAAGCGTTGATCCGAGCTATACCGAGCGGCACCGATGCACAGTGCACGGAGCTCTTGCGCCTCGCTCTGCACGCGTGAGATTTTGGGCGTTTGAGAGGCCCTGCTTTAAGGTACCTAAAGACCTGCGATATTAAAGCGTAGGTATGGTCAAGTGTCAGTACAGCATCAAACACTCAAAGTTGAGTTGTTGATATACCAACAAACACATTTTTGGGACCTCTCGGCCACACAACATTGTTGAAGAATTCATTGAAATTTTGGGGGATTTTTTCTTCGGAACAGGTTTTCAATAATTCTGGATGGGCAAGATCCCTAAGCACAGATTTTATGGTGAGGATAACGACTTTTGGTATGTTATTCTTGCGCGTGAGCACTTCTAGGGTACCTTCTTCCTCTCCCTTCAGATTCTTACACCAAGTATTCAGTGGCTTAGCGTGATAATTTTTTGTAGGGAAGGCTGAGATTCGGTGAATCTCGAAAGTAACAAACGTGCTCAATTCCTCAAAAATCATGACCTGATTTTACAAGAAAGGCTGTGTCCCCTTCACAGTTCCGTAAGTTCGTATATAAGTGCGTTGATGTGTCCTTAGAAAGCATTGTATATTTCTATTACGTTTGGCAATCATTAAAATTTGAAAATAATTTTAAGACCAGTAAATAAGTGCGTATTGTCGAATGATTCCCCAATCAACATTGTGAACACGATTAAACCTTTTTAATATATCGGCCCAACATTGAGTTATGTACAATAATAATAATAATAATAATAATAATAATAATAATAATAATAATAATAATAATAATAATAATAATAAAGCTGTATTATTCAAAGCACAAGGTGGCGCACGTGGTCTATAGGACTAACACAGGCTTTGTTTCAGCTCTTAGAACTATACCTCTCTCAAGGCTGCGATATTTCCCTTGAAAGCACTGTAGTATGAGTCGTGGTTTAACAATGTCCTAAAACAATGCTATCTTGTATTAAACATCGTTGACAAGCCTATACCACTTATGTTTCACAGTACTGTACTGTTTTAGTTCTCCCGATCACACCTACATTGTAGTAGTTACTAACAACTGTCTCACTGGACAATCAGCGTTGTGGGTTTCTCGCACAACGATGACTAGCAGGCCTACCAGCTACCTGGTCAAGTCAAAACGCACATGTTTAAGAGATACACTCCCTATTTACCCCGTCCTTCAAGTAGATGCTACTGCTTGTGCCTGAATAATGCTGAGCTGAGCTGTATAGCTATTGGTTTTCGGCAAAGACATGCGCTAGGAAACGGGAGTTCAAATATATAATACTAGACAATGTACCCGTGCCTCGCTACGGTATTCTACATTGTATACGGATTTCGAAGTAAATTACTGTACATGCAGTGAATGAGATTTTTTAATTTGCAGGCCACTTATCGTTATCCAGAAATAGTTCTCATACGTTGTTTCCAATGTAAAGTGCGAGTTGCGGAGTTGTGATGATAACGGCAGGCTCACTTGCCTACTGCCATTCACAATAGAGTAAGAAAATTTTCATTATAATTGGAGGTTCCATTACCTACTGCGCGGTCAGAATCGATTTTGGGAGTTTTCGTTACAATGGCAGGCATCTTTTCCTACTTCCAGACAGATTACAGTTGAGGAGATTTTATTATAAAATCAGGCACCTTCCCTACTGCCAGTCAAAATTGAGTTGTGCTGTTATCATTATAATGAGAGGTCCCTTTTCTTAATGGCAGTAACACCGAGTTGGTGAGCTTCCATTATAATAGCAAGAACCCTATGCCTAATGCCAGTCACGTTTTAGATGGGTAAATTTGTTTATAATGCCGGGCACACTTGCCTACTGCCTAACACAGTCGGCTAGGGGAGTTTGGAACAAAATTGCATGCCCCCTTGACTTCTGGCAGTCAAATCGAGAAGTGAATTAACAACAATGGTAGTCCCTCGTTACTAATGCTAGATACAAAGGGGTTGGAAAAGGATCCCATTCCTACTGCCAGTCAAAGTCCATGGGGAGACTAATGATTACAATAACAGACACCCTCCTGCTGAGAGTCAGTATCGATGTAAAATATTAATTATAATAGCAAACACACTCTTCGCTACAAATCAACTTCAATGAATATATATAGATCGGCATACGAAGTATGTGCGTGTTTACAATATTGCAAACTTTCATTTACAGATTAATTGCTGCTAAACGATACATCATATCGGCAAACGGATTGTACCATAAGACGCCTCATTTAGCGGTCTAAATGGCTGGCCTTTAGATATTTTCTCCTGTCTCATCTATTCATGAGTGAAATTGAGTTAGAACCGTTGAATAGAGTGAAATTTGGGAAAGGTTTTCTCACAGCGCATTACTTTTCGGTACTAATATGACAGCTACAAACATAGAATTTGACTCACGTATGAATACTGGGTGGGCCATGCTCCTATAGAAATAGATGATTCTACCTTTCGTATAAGTGATTCGAACTACGAATTATACGTGAACAAAGAGCAAAATATAGGTATAATCGAAAACCGGAGACAAATATAACATACAAGGAATAGAGATACGACGAAACGTCATAGGACCAAAGTTATAGATCACTCAAAATTGAACTGAGATTGTGCCATCCGTTTCGTGATACGACTTACGGTTTAGCTGCTAAATGCCTCGAAACGAAGGCCTGCACCGTCATTAAAATTGCCTCAATATTCCGAAATTTTTCCGGGGGTAAAAATGAAATATTTAAAGATCTTGGAAGCTTTCCATCGATTACAGGTTAAGACATATAACTTCGGCAAATTTCAATTTCCTAGCTCGTCTGCCAGATTGTGCCTCAGTCGTGATTTTTTTTGGTGGGGGGTGTTAAAATGAGGACTCCCAGAAAAATATAGCTAACAAATATGCAGAATGTCATTATTTCACTTGAAACAGGTAGCTGTACGAAAATTTAGCCGAATAGGTCAATGCACAGACACACGGTCATTACGAATTTATTTATATAGATAAGGAATCTGCTATACGTAAAACATATTTTTGGGTTTGTCCGCTCGACTTAAGTGCAAAACAGACCGTTCATGATATCTCCATTGTTAATCCTCCTACCGAAAAAATGTACCGGAGTAAAAAGTTTAGAAATGGATTTCCATCAAGGTTGGTCGATTTCCAGTCAGATTGGTCTTGCATATATTGTGAGAGAGTAAAATCTCTGCTTCGGTTCCCTATAAACCCCCAGTTCATTCCGGGAACTTGACGTGGTATGGATCTAAAAACTTACATTTCGACAGGTGGATGTTAAATATGAAGTTTGGTTGGAATATCTCCAGTAGTTTTCAAGTTATAAGAAATACGCTTTGCATGCACCCGCTCTTGAGTTAAGTCCGGTGGGAATTGTACCGAAAAACGATCCATTAATGACATCTCCCTTATTAATCCTCGTGTAAAAATGATGCACATGAGAAGAAAAGGTTTAGAAATTGATTTCCATTAAGGCAGGTAGATTTTCATTAAGTTTGGTTGTATATATTCTGTGCGAGTGCAAAATCACGGTTTCGATTTCACATAAACCCGTAGTCATTTCAGAGATTTAGAAACAATATTGGTCCTAAAACCTACCCAAGGACAGGTGGATTCTATATATGAATTTCGATAGAAATATATCCAGTAGTTTTCGTGTTTTAGGCAAATAAACAAACAGACAAAAATACACCAAAGGTGGAAATATGTAGCCGGCCCCGTGGTGTAGGGGTAGCGTGCCTGCCTCTTACCCGGAGGCCCCGGGTTCGATTCCCGGCCAGGTCATGGATTTTTACCTGGACCTGAGGGCTGGTTCGAGGTCCACTCAGCCTACGTGATTAGATTTGAGGAGCTATCTGACGGTGAGATGGCGGCCCCGGTCTAGAAAGCCAAGAATAACGGCCGAGAGGATTCGTCGTGCTGACCACACGACACCTCGTAATCTGCAGGCCTTCGGGCTGAGCAGCGGTCGCTTGGTAGGCCAAGGCCTTTCAACGGCTGTAGTGCCATGGGGTTTGGTTTGGTTTGGAAATATGTAGATGGTCATTATTACACCTGAAACGGATAACTGTACAGAAATTTCGCCAAAATTTTCAATGTACAGATACACGATCGTTAATATTTTATTTATGTAGGTTTGAAACATCAATAGAAATACATTAATAGGAGCGGAAGAAAACTAAGTTGGGAATTTAAGGGTTGGTTCGTTTTACAACAAAAATTGTGTAGAGTTTCAGAGTTTTTCGTCAAAATATCATTGCATTAATATATTTTAGAATCAATTTAAAATATGAAATATGGAGCTATTTTAATAAAAAAAAACAGTAATTTAATCAGAATGATCCATATACTCACGAAATGAGGAGTGTCTCTTCAAAAGTTGCTACTTCCTCTTTAAAAAAATGTTTTAGTACTTGGTCCACATGCATTGCAGTAGTTAAATACTGTCGAATACCATGCGCAATCGAGACCAGAAAGATCTAATTACTTAAAAGTAGTACCATACCCCATCATGGGTACATACTAAAACCAAACTGGCGCAACAGCCCTGAAGGGCCATGGCCTGCCAAGCGACCACAGCTCAACCCGAAGGCCTGCAGATTACGAGGTGTCATGTGGTCAGCACGACGGATCCTCTCTGCCGTTATTCTTGGCTTTCTAGACCGGAGCCGCCATCTCACCGTCAGATAGCTCCTCAATTGTAAGAACGTAGGCTGAGTGGACATCGAACCAGCCCTCAGATGCACGTAAAAATCCCTGACATGGGAGTACATACTCTGCTCCTTTTATTGTACGTTTCCTTGTATTTTCCACAGCTTTCTCACGGTGGAAATAGCGCCTTTAACAGGTACTCTTCAAACGTGAAAAAGTGAAAATGTCCAAATTTGGCACAGAGATTGGATTAGAGGAACAAGAACACCTTTTTGATAAACGTACTCACTTACTTTCGGCTTCCAAAATTAGAGCAGAGCTTAGAAACCGTGAATTTAGGAGATGGTGTAAATTACCTCACAAAGGAAAAGGTGTGGCACTATTCGAACCATATAAACCCGCAAAAAACTGGGTTAGAAATCATACTGTTTTATCAGTCAGTGAATAGCGTGAGGGAATAAAAATGACTGCTAATGTGTGCGCTGTTCGACCTACTCCTAGCAGGTCCCGGAACGGAAAACTCTGTCGGCATTTCCGAAGAGAGATGGAAATTGTTCCTCATGTTTTGGGACCTTGCCGTTATGGAGAGATGCTGAGGAACGCCAGGCATAACCATATTCGGTCCTTTATAGCAAATTCCCTCAGAAAGAAAACTTATAGGGTCTCGGAAGAGGTATCCGGTGTTTCCGATAACGGTAAGAGTACGAGAATTGATCATAGCCTACAAGGAATCAGAGGGTGTGGGATATGTAATAGACCCAACAGTTCGTATTGAAATCTTCACAGACCGGCCAGAAGATAATGATAGGGAAAAGAACCGACCATAACTTATTATAGAGATAAATTAGGATTGAAGGACATTTAAGTGATAGGAGTAATGATAAGAGCTCGAGAGACTATTCCTCGATTCATTGTGAATTTTTGAAAGAAGTTTAATTTAGTTTAAGTTCCAGAACTACAAACTATGCCTTTGTTATCTTTACGAGGCTCCATTTCATTACTGAGAAATCATTGCTACGAGTTATATAACTCCTGTAGTTTAAAGACATTATGAAAATAATATAATCAAAAAATTTATTGTAGCCGCGCAGCTGTGAGATTGCATCCGGGAGATAGTGGGTTCGAACCCCACTGTCGGCAGCCCTGAAGATGGTTTTCCGTGGTTTCCAATTTTCACACCAGGTAAATGTTGGGGCTGTACATTAATTAAGGTCACACCGGGCGAGTTGGCCGTGCCGTTAGGCGCGTGCGGCTGTGAGCTTGCCTCCGGGAGATAGTGGGTTCGAATCCCACTGTCGGCAGCCCGGAAGATGGTTTTCCGTGGTTTCCCATTTTCGCACAAGGCAAATGCTGGGGCTGTACCTTGATTAAGACCACGGCCGCTTCCTTCCAACTCCTAGCCTTTCCTCTCCCATCGTCGCCATAAGACCTATCTGTGTCGGTGCGACGTAAAGCCACTAGCAAAAAAAAAAGGGTCACGGCCGCTTCCTTCCCACTCCTAGGTCTTTCCTATCCCATCGTCGCCATAAGACGGCTTTCAGTGTGTGTGCGACGTAAATCCCATCGCAAAAGAAGAAAATTATTGTCAACCAAAATTACAATTTCATTTGTTTCGTTATGCTTTGTCCATCCTGGCAACCTTCAACTGAGGAAATTTTTTTAAAAGTTCTCTGTGCGGGCTATTGTTACCTTATTTTTTAAGCTACCTTGTATATGACTAAAGGCTCATTTTTTAAATGGCGTACACTTACCTTAAACGGTTTAGAGATAAAAAACTTTAACATGAATTTAATATTTCAAATTTTTGTTGTCATATTTTGGCTGTTTCCTTCAAATCGTGCCTATCTCTAGTTGTACGTTCATGATAAATTTTGAAATAGCAAAATACATTCTCAGTAGACGTGTAACAACTTTGGTATCAGCCTGTTCTCTCTCAAACATGATGGTTGGTGAGCGGCTTAAATGTTGTTTGGTATATCGTACCCAGAAACTTGTTAAGTTTGCATACCTTGCGGATATTATACAACTTACATCAGATTAAGTCGCGAGTATTCATAATACTCCCAAAACTACTTCAGTATACATGCTCACGAGAAACATTCCCACGGCTTTCAGTGTGTGCGTGTGTGTGTGTGTGAAAAGTTCGAAGAAGGAATAAGATAAAACGAGATTACGATTACTTACATGAAGATACAGTAAAGTTGCTCGGGACAATGGCCCTTTTGCAGGCAGTATCTCTCCCATATTGAGCGTCTCCTCAATACCTCTACTACAGTGTTATTCAAACATTTTTGGGGTCGGTAAGATGCACAGTTCTGCACTCTGACCTGCCAACCGAGCAGATGAGGGGTGAAGACGGCTCTACCGTGGCTCTACGCTTCTGCATTCGGGAGACAGGACAGGGCTGGACCTCACGGCTGGCCCCAAACGTCTGCTGTCCTGAAAATGGTTTTCCGTGGTTTTCCATTCTCCTGCACTAAGACGAATGCCGGGACAGTTTCTACTATAGGCCACGACTGCCAACACCCTCACCTTGTTCGTGCATCTCCTTCACCGTAAATCGGGCAAGTTGACCGTGCGGTTAGGCTTGCGCAGTTGTGAGCTTGCATCCGGGAGATAGTGGGTTCGAACCCCACTGTCGGCAGCCCTGAAGATCGTTTTCCGTGGTTTCCTATTTCACACCAGGCAAATGCTTGGGCTGTACCTTAATTAAGGCCACGGCCACTTCCTTCCCACTCCTAGGCCTTTCCTGTCCCATCGTCGCCATAAGACCTGCCTGTGTCGGTGCGACGTGAAGCAAATAGCAAAACCTTCACCGTAAGAAATCTCCTGGCCTGAGAGACGGCATCACCGTCTAAGAGGCCCGCCTCCCCCAGCTCAGGGGAGAAATGAACTTTTTCTGCCGCTTCAACATCACCTGAGAAGCTTTCCCCAGTGATTGCAAGTTGACGCACTTCATGCCTTTTTTTTTTCCATCTGTCTAACCATCCCTGGCTAGCTGTAAGACTTGGATCTCCATGGAGCAACTGTTTGTTCAAAGGTAATGCTTTCTGTTGGATGATGGGTCCAGAAATAGGCAAACACGTTCTCTTTCGGTACAAAACCACGCAAACAATGCTTCATCCAGAGTTTCTAGTTTAGCAGTTTTTGCTTTATATCGATTATGCAAACGGTCCTTAGAAATCATCTTGAAACAAAAGTCTTCAGTGCGTTTTCTGTTCTTTTTTCCAATCAAATACGTTCCATGTTCCTACTCCAAACTCAGCAGCAATGTTCTTTAACGATCCTCCCTTATCAATTCTTGTCAATGCTTCCATCATTTTTTCCAAAGTCAAAACAATGTTTTTACGTTTCGTCGCCATCGCGGACAACAAGGAAACGAAACAGCACAACGATACTGTACCTCGACCGTGACGCTAGAAAAAGTCGCGAACACTACCGAGATTGCAGCGTTGTTTCTTGGTCCATGTCAAGTGCGAAGCGCGGTTGGCGGAAGGAGAGGGTTGAGTCACCAGTCTGTTGCGTAGCAACAGCAGGTGGGGTGAGTGCAATGAACTCGCCCGCTGGCAAGAGAATTCGAGTAATGTACCCACTGAGAATAGCAACTTGTCGTCTGTAAAACAAGTCTTCATTCCTACGGTAAACAACATCATTTCTTTTTCAAAACTGCTCTGGGTTAACGGGGTTTTACTGTACTACAGAGTCTGTCCACCGGCAATTAATCATTGGCACATGTCCTAGTGTTTTCATTTCACATTTCTGGCATTGAAGCGAGGTACGTGGACATTTAAGAGAGACAGTAATTAAAGATTATCATTAGCATAGTTTAGAATTTTAAAAATAAATGTTACTGCCTCTTTCCGTCCACGAATTTTTACTCTCCACTCCAAAATTTAAAAGGATATCATTATAGGGTACCATACATGGATAATAACCAGTTGTTTATGTTGGGTATTTTAAAAATCATTTTTGTAATTTGCAATGTATGATTTGACGTCCATAGGCGATCTGCGCGTGGTGATGAGGTTGAAATGATGATGAAGGTGACATACACACCCAGCCCCCGTGCCATCCCCATTTATGGTTAAAATTACCGACCCTGCTGGGAATCAAATCCGGGACGCCTGTGACCAAAGGCCAGCACGCTAACTATTTAGCCATGGAACCGGACAATTTCCTAATATAATTCTGTATTTAGAAGATTTATGTATTAGTAAATGACTTTGATCATGTCAGGCTTCGTGGCTTAGTTAGCATGCTGGCCTTCGGTCTACGGTGTCCCGGGTTGGATTGCTGGTTAGTTCGAGCATTTTAACCTTCATTGGTTATTTCCTCTGGCTCGGGAATTGGATATTTTTGCCGTCCTCAACATTATAATTCATCTTACACTCCGTCTCACCTTGTTTGAGATACGAAGTACACGAGGTTTGGTTTTGGTAACGCACTCCCTATATAAACACATCTACTAAAATTAGCGTTGTTGAACTTGCATAGTTTAGAGGAAATGTAATAAGCCTAGCATATGATGCTCTTGCTTATTATTAGCAATATAATTTGAGTATTCCTTATTCTTCCCACATGTATATACAAATATGTTACATCTCCAAGACACAGGGAGGCAAATCACTTGACGGAAGAGTTTACGGGAAACTAAGGTCCGTTTCGCAAACATTGTTCTTTGAGCCTAATAGCTCAGCGAGTGCAGATCTAGTTTGCTTACTTGTTCTGAGTTTATTGTGAATAAAAATACACAACGTTTATCAAAGTATACTGTTTAATTAGTTGGAAGTGCAAACGTCCGTCCAGTATATGTGCGCGCGCGCGCGGGGGGGAAGTGCTGTAATTGGAATCCATGTGTGAACCAGGCCAGTCTGTGATTAACCATTAAAAAGGAAAACCACTAACGAGTGGCAAGAAGACGTGTATGTTAAATGTGTTTTCCAAATTTCGTGAAAAAAATCCTGGAAGTACTCTGGATAAAGTAACACGTGCAGTGGCCGATTTAACTGGTATTTCCAAGGCAAGCATATACCGTGCTAGTAAAGAACTTAAGGTTGATAGGAAACTCGTTACTCCTAAGAAAACACGTAAAGCGACAAAGCTAAGTGAAAATACGACAGTTCTACAAAGACGCTATCCGTACAAAAAATTCACTTCATTTTAAGAAATGAAATATTGTAGCCGCTCAAAGCCTGAGTCCCAACCAGCATTTATCTCAGGGGGTGTTATGGTCCAAATCTATCGCAACTAATAAACAATTAAAAATGTTATGAAGACATAAGATATACAATTAAATGTATGGGAGCCATCCAATTAGTACTACAGGGTTGAACAGGACACTCTAATCATTAACTTTAAGGCTCATCATAAAAACACACAAAAATATATTGTATTAAATCTGATCAAAGGGAAAAATATGAAGGCTCCGTCCTAGGAATGGGGACGGATATTTAAACGGTCACCAAGGGTTTACTATGCTACAAGAACAAGAACCTGGAACTGTTTCTTTGCAAATGCTAAAGGAGCATTTTATTTAATTTGAAAATTTTTTCACAGAACAAAATTCGTTGACCCTTAATTTGCCGGTAATTTGACAAATCATTCTTGAAAATTTACATAATATTTTACACTTTTGACGACCTATCCACTTGGATGGTGGAACCGTTGATTTCTGAGGTTTTCAATTCGACCCTCGTGAACACAATGACCATTGATCACATTACAAATATCAACTTAAATTACTATTTATAACAACTTGACATTATTACGTTATTTCGCCAGCTGACTTCCCTAGTATCATTCAACATCATCATGCGAAATAATAAACAAAAAATTAATTTTACTTTTATTATTATTTATTATTATTATTTCGAAAATTTATATTTTAATTTCCATCTTTAGAACTTAGTCGCATATGTCAACTCCCAAATATGATCCACCAAGATCCTATTTCACATCGGTCGGGACACAATAACGGTATTCGAACCTGCAACCCTATTTTCACACTGTCGTTAATTTATCAACGACAAATCTCAAATCCCATGGCACCTCACAGTTGGGCAAATACATCCAATCTCTGCAAGTGCTAAATTATTCCTTCCATTTCATTCTGAAGTTCATTTATTCCACTGGAATTCTTCAAACATTTAATTCACTAATTAATCTTCGGTGCGTTGACTCCTACCACTCAAGACACCGGAAACGGCATATTATATCGACGTAGGTCCCAAGATCCATCTATTTCTTCATCAAAATCAGTACGATTCATTTTCATCTCATGCCAGATTTTTATCCCACACGACTTCCCACATCAAAATTTGGCTCAAACAACTCTGGGCTTTCAACATAGCGTGACCATCATATACAAGTGCCTCTATCGCTTTTAAAGGAATACTTATGATTATTATGGGGTCCAAAAACGTTAAAACAACAATTAAGCTTAAAATCAAATTTACTGTCTGAATTAAAGTCTTCCACGCCATATGTTATCTCCACATTGAAATTACTTTAACTTGCAATCATTCCATCAAACTAGGCCCGTGCCATTATTCACAAAGCATTATTATTAACCACGCATTTACACATTACCCATGTTCATTTATCACTCCGATACTTCTACTGATTAATATATTTCTGTCCACTGGCGAAACTTCGCGGTAAAAATAGTCATCGATATTTACAGACAATTTAATAGACTTCACTCCGTCCCACAACAATTAAAATCACTTGGAAACCCTCTACCTCTGTATAATCTTACAACCTGCCTTCATATCTATAAAGTTTCCGATAACGGAAAAACACATTTGAGCACTTCTAAAATGAATACTAATCTTATCTTTACGTGAAACGTGCTCCTCTATAATCACAAACCATTCAAGCACTTGAATCAACAAATCAACCCTACTCTACTCTATTAAATAATCAAAATTATGATGAGTGCTTGATGTAATTTTGTACCTACTAATTTGTCCCTTTGTCTATCTATCTCTGAATTTACACGAGCCGGTAGCGTTCCGTTTCACAATCAAGTTACCATAATGAAAGAATATGATTTCCTCCCGCTAACGATAGCAATCTACAAATATATATTAAGGGGTACTCATCTCAGCCTTGTAGTTTGCTAAACTGGACGAGGAGCATCGCCCCCATCCAGTGTTTAGCACTGCATCCTTCTGGTATTCATGCCACCTTGAAGAGGTAATCCTTGACACTTTATTACTATTACACTTTAAATCTTATAAAAACAAATAACTTTTTGCACTTGAAATATTTTCCACTCTAAATTTAACACATAAATTTACCCTATCGGCTTTTTTATCTAGCCCATGTAATGTAAATATACATTCTTCATTCCTTTCCCGGACACTGGGGACATAGGATACATTGATATCCCCTTCAACGGCTCGACGCGCACTCGTAATTCCGTGTCACGTCCGCGAGGCTAACCAGGTATCAGTAATTGACCGTTCACTTGGTGAAATACGTCGACCACCCGCGACCGTTCTCACGTAACATACTTCCTATTCTTGATATTGAATCTCACACTCCTATCCGTAGGTTTTGATTTAATTAGTTCTGTGAATATTCGAACTCCTGCTAGTAGACTGTTCAGGACTGTAATACGAACTAATGCACGTACTGGATCACTGTGCTACGTAACTTAATAACATCTCAAACAATTTTCCACGAGTAAGTACGCACCCTGGCGTAGTAACGGCTCGAACAATTCTTCACAAGTAGTTACTTCCGTCACCACGACTCTGTATTAATATTCGTCTCACCTCCCCTCCGAGTTCACGAGAGGTCATCTTACGGCACACAGTTACGGCAGAAGTTTCATATCCTCATACGACTATTTGCGGCCCTGCCAGTGGCTTAAACTTGGGATCCACTGATGTAATTATGTTATCATAGGCTCTATGCCAATTCTCAAATAATATCGTTCGCTGGTAATTAATATAATTTGAATTTAGCTCCTGTATCCCAGGCGGGGTATTTCGCGCCGTTTTTAGCGTCTCTTGCCTGCAGCCAATCAACGGATAGCATCCATGAATTCTCAGAATTACGCCAGTCAATCTCCCTTAATTAATAACTTCTAATAATTTTTATTATATGGTTATGCTTCTAAACTTCACCTTTTCTCGAATTGATAATCCACTTCCTTCTATAAATTTAACCCTTTCGCACTCAGCGCGAGAGGTTATGGCGAAAACGCTCACGGCGCCGATACATCGGCTCTGTCTTATTTACGGATTTTGGTCATTTGCGTAGCTGTTAAATCGTAACAGTTGATCGTGACGGTACGTTAAAGCGTTGAATTTGCGTTTAACTCAACAGACATATCCACCAGCCCTACAAAATATTTTTATTTTCGACAAATGAAATCTGTTGACCGTGAATGTTTATGTTGTGGTTATTTGAAGTTGTTATTGCGTGGATCTGTTTTGATTGGCTTATGAATACAACAAGTTGATCTTGCTATGAGTTTTGTTTACAGTTTATTTCGTTTCTTTGTTATATCGTGTGTTCAATGTACTTCGTAAACTACAATTTTACTCCTTTTCATAACTCCGTTGTTACACGTGCTTGCGTCATCTTTTTATAGTAATGGCTAGGCCATATTCAAGGCCGAATGAGACCGATATCCTTGAATTTTCAGATGATTTAGACAGTAATAATGACCTTCTTTTGCCGAAAGTGATTCCTGTTATGTGGGAAGTGACACGGTCGTAACTGCTCACCGTGCATCGGACCGCGAGTTCCTGACATCGATGACCGTTGCATGTACACTGAAGAACTTTATGCAATGCTTCATGAGTGAATTGCAGCACACACATCATATTGATATGAAATTATTCAGAATTAAATGTTCTTTCATTCACGTCTAAGAGTAAAGAAGGAAAACGCAACAATGTCTAATTTTTCTGTCATTGAAAACAATAATTTATTTTTTTAAATTTATTTTCGAAATTTAATAATTGTTTTGGGCTTAACCAATAACAATACGTCCAAGGTATATTCAGTACTGAAATGCTCATAGTTTCCTATATTAGTGTGATTAATTTTATTTTAATGTGTGTTAAACTCTTTACGTGTTGAATTTTTGTAATTTGCTTTGGAAAATCACAAAAATTAGTCTGAGTGTCTTCGAGCAAACACTTGCATATAGGCTGAGTGCCAAAGGGTTAATCCGTGGAGTTAACGTTGATAGTTCTTCTTACAATACGAAGTTGTCGTGACTGCTTCTGCCCAATGAATTTTACTATTGGTCCAAGCTTACGCGGGACTGAGAAGTTTCATATTTTTTCTACAAGTACCAACCGTGCCCTCAGCCCTCGCTAGAACATTGGAGATCCCCTGACGTCATTTCTAGGAATTCTGCACTCGACCCATCCGGTGTTTAGCACTATAACTTCGCCCGCGGGTCTGAAACTTTTCCACTGACTCGGAAATAACTCTTGCCTTTCTCTTTCCCCCTCGTCACAATTTCTGAGAATACTAGTTCTGCTGGCCATTGTATTTCATAATCTTAGTGGAGACATCGGTCTGTGGTAGGTTTCACTGTATCTCGAACTGGCCCATACAATATATAAAGTAAGATATTCTTGCTTCTGAAAATGAAATATATATGCCTCCATAATTAATTACAATTGAATGACGCCTATCACACCCTCACCAGGGCGCAATATAAACTCTAAATAAAACATTAGCTTCAGTTAATAGTGAAGATTTATTACTTAACCTTTCTCGTGCAACTCTTCACAGACTTTTAAAAATTATGAACTTCACTTATGTACCACGAAATCACCAGTGTGCTCTTATTGATGAAATAGTGTTTTGGAGACGAAAGTATTTACGTCTGATTAGGTAATTTCGTGAAGAGGGTAGACCTACTTATTTCCTTGATGAAACTTCGGTAAATGCAGGGCACACTACTACGAAAATTTGGAAGGATGAAACTTTAAAAATCCAGCAAAGATGGATTTCTTTGGGGATTATCGGGTGGGTTAAAATCTCCCTCCGTCAAGGGTAAACGGTTATTGTTCTCCACATCTATATACATAAAATAAGAGTTTTGTCTGTGCATTGCTCAGAATTTGAAGATAATGGTATTTCTGTATCGGTCATGTCCACAGTAACAAGGAAATGCACTTTTCATTTTTCCGTAATTTCTGTCTGTCTGTCTGTCTGTCTGTCTGTCTGTCTGTCTGTCTGTCTGTCTGTCTGTCTGTCTGTCTGTCTGTCTGTCTGTCTGTCTGTCTGTCTGTCTGTCTGTCTGTCTGTCTGTCTGTCTGTACACGCGTCACTAGAAAACGGCTAAAGAGAATTTAATGAAAATCAGTATGCAAAGTCGGGGAAGAGGTCGCTATAATCTAAGCTATAAATAATTTTATTCACGCTGATAGAAATGGTAGTTTAGGGGAAGGCCTAAAATTTAATTTTTAAATATTTATGTTAATAGTGATCGTATCTCATTGTAAACTGCTATAAAATGTCGGAGAATGAACCACTATTATGTAGGATATAAATCATATTATTCACGCTGAATGAAATGGTAGTTTAGGGGAAGGCCTAAAATTTAATTCTCAAATATTTATATTGTTAGTGGTCGTATCGATAAATACTACATAACCAACGATATATAGAATTAAATTTACGACCACTTATGTCTTATACATTTGTACCGTACCAGCGTCCGGCTCCATGGCTAAATGGTTAGCGTGCTGGCTTTTGGTCACAGGGGCCCCGGGTTCGATTCCCGGCAGGGTCGGGAATTTTAACCATCAATGGTTAATTTCGCTGGCACAGGGGCTGGGTGTATGTGTCGCCTTCATCATCATTTCATCCTCATCATGACGCACAGGTCGCCTACGGCAGTCAAATAGAGAGACCTGCAACTGGTGGGCCGAGCATATCCTCGGACACTCCCGGCACTAAAAGCCACACGCCATTTCATTTCACCGTACCGGCTATGATAACACAGATATTCATGAATTTGTGTTTTTGTTTCTAAGTCCATATCGACGCCGAGCTACGAGAAAATGGGTTAACAGAATTTAATGAAAATCGGTATATAGAGTTAGGGAATAAGAAACTACAGTGTAAGATATAAACAATTTTATTCATTCCGATAGATGGGATTACTGCTGCGTACCGAGTGTAATAGCCCGACTGAATATTGGCGGGAAATAGCCGGGGAGTTAGAAGACTTTCTTCTTTAGCATGCCATTCCTCCGGTTCATGCATTTTCTGTTACAGCTGGTATTTAACACACTGGTTCTTTATAGTATTCCAGTTATTCGATCCCTACTCTGACGCGCTGTTTTGAATGAGCAGTGTGCATACTTAAGGCAGAGGCTAACTTAGTAGTAGTAGTAATAGTAGTAGTATGGTCTGGTCTAGAATAACAATTTAGGCCTATTCCAAATTATAGCACCACAATTCACTAAATACTCAAAATTCAACCCTGAAAAGAGCCGTTTCTTAAGAAAAGCTTAGTATTTTTCTTCTTCTTCTTCACTTTTGTTCAATTCTGTATTCATTTTATTCCAAATTATCTGGCTTGGAGGAAAAATTTGCCTCCAAGTCAGATAGATTTTTCCGCCGCCAGTGTAGTGAATTGATATTTTCCGACTCATCGGTTACTACTAGGAAACATATTAGTAAAAGGTCATAGTTTTTGCCCTGGGAGTCTCTACTATTTGACCCGCTCGCCGCTGAAAAAGGTATGAAGAGTGTTCACGAATCACGGCTGTCTGCGGCTTGGTCATTCCAGCTCTGGAACTTGGGACTGTTAGAACGGTAGTGTGGTCATGTTCGTTAAAAGTGAGAAAATGTGTGGTGTTTCATTTGATCGAGTATTTCATATGAAAGCATTGCTTTTATTCGCGCCATTCCTATTGACGTCATTGTAATGTATGTTAATTTCAGTTGGGAAAACCACTAAGACAGTCTTTCTGAGGATGTAAAAAGGCAGGTGGAGAGTGAGTGTCTACCATCATAATGGAATCTCCCCAACCTGATTGTGACTGATGGTATGCAAGCAGGTCTACCATTACAGTGAAAATTCCCTAACTCAGTCTTCATATGAGAAAAGATGTTTGGTGACTTCCCCGTCGCGTTTCGCTGGTAACGTTAAGAGCTATGCAGTTAAATACAATCTTGCTCACAACGTGTACACTAGAATTCCCGTGTACAATATAGAATTCCGCAGCGAAGCACGGGTACTTTAGCTAGTAGGAAATAAAAACTTTCTTTTTTTTTTTTTTTTTGGAAGGCGGACTGTTATTTTTCGAATCGAAGTCTACAAAGGATTACCATGAGGAAATGGACTGAAACATATTCGAGAAATGGTTTGTGGAAAATCTTCCCCATCTAGAAAGCAACGCTGTGATTGTTTTAGACAATGCTCCTTATCACTCCGTTAAAGTCGAGAGAATTCTGAACAAGTCTTTGAAAAAGATGAACATCCAGGACTGGTTAGACACGAAAGAAATTTCCTATGATACGCAGTGCATTAAAGTTGAGCTACTGTCACTAATGCCACAGCACATTATTGATGCTTAAAACGAGTACCGGGTCGACAAGGCCGCAGCGGAGTCGGGACGACACGTATTAAGAGACCTCCGTATCATTGCTCTTTAAACCCAATAAAGCTTGTATGGAGCCAGTTTAAGGGACATTTGGCTCGAAATAATGTCACCATTAAGGAATTGCGGGAACTATTGATTGAAAGGCTTGATACTGTCACTGCTGACCGCTGGAAATCCTGTAGACTATTCAACGCGTTATCGACGAGGAGGAAGCTAACACCACAGTCTAATATATACAGTCGCGAATCTCTGATGATATTTTTCATCCGCGGCGACTAGAGCGCTCCAAGCGGCGAGGTAGAGGGAACGCTGTACGTTCACTTACTACTACTACTACAGTCTAAAATGGTCATAACTTCTGAACCATTCATGCAAATAATGTCCTCACGAGGTTATTGTAATCTTTATGAAATAGTTGGAGGAGGTCAAACAATTTATTTCGATGAGGAGTTCGAGGATAATATCGAAATATTTATTTGATCTTAGGGAGTTATCCTTTTACCCGCGGACTTTAACATAAAATCGCTTCTACAGGGCAACCGGTTGGAAGTAGGTATATACCATCGCGGACTTTTTTTGCAGAGGTTTCTATGTTCTACAATTCGTACGCTTACACTTGGGGTCGATCGTTGACGGTTCACGCAGCGTAAGCCAAGAAAGCAAGTGAAAGACCGACCGACTAAGGAGGCCAGCGCTCTAGCCTCTTGCATTTTATTTGAAGAGGCCCGAATGTTTATTTTGGCAGGCGGGACCGGACCACATTTTTACGTCCCCGTAAACGATCAATTAGGAGGTACGAAATTGTTCGTTTAAGGGTATATTTTGTCTTCGATTTCCGAGTTTGACAGTCTCCACTTATTCCAGGGTGGTTGGTTTGCATTACATTTTCCGGCCAAATCAATGCACTGGGAAAATTTTCTGTTAAAGAAAGGTTTCCGCTTAATGGACGGTCGTTCAAGACAGTTTTTACTGTAACTTAATATTAGAGACGTCAGTAACACAAAACTTGAGGAAAAACCTTCGAAACATTTCATTAAGTTAGATCAGTTAGGATATATCATGAACACCAGTTTCTACGTTTGTCAAACTTATTATGTGTGATCTCCAGAAGTACTTACCTCACTCCTACGTCGTTGCCATGCTTGGTTGGGGAGATGAACTCTTGATCAGTTCCAGACTTCATAATTTCAGGGTTTGATCCTGTACATCTGCCGTTTTCCTGTGGAATGTAATTAACATACATTATTTTAGAATGTGATTTCGTAAATAATAAATATGCGAAGGAAGTACTAAAAGTAGATTACTCCAAAGCATTAGTATCCTGTATTATTATCAAACTCAGAAATTGGAATACCAAGAAACTTGCACTATTTACAAGCAATTCACCACAAAATATATTAATTTCTTTTCCATCTCTCAATTTACGGATGTTCCTCGATTGATTCATTCTCCCATCAAAGTAAATATTTTTCAAGGATTTCCATGAGTTCTTCAATCACTTCCATGGTCATTCTGATCACATCAATTTCCACTAAGTTTCTAGTGGCGGGAGAAAATATAATAGGTTATATTCAGCTACATATCTGACACTTTTCTAAATAGTTATTACCAACTTATGGTACTTTCTAATATCTCGAAATTATCGAAGAGCAATAGAATCTGGTTTTCCTGTTGTTTGGTAGAGTAATTCTGTACGTCGCTGAGCTTTAATTAACTTAGCACGGAAGATACAGATTTTTTTCACCAGAGAACTTACTCTTCTTATTATTCTTTCGCCCGAAAAACCGGGCGCTAACTGTATACTAGTATAGTCTAAGCTTCCGTGGGCAGGTATTTACGTTTGGGGCTACTTAGACAGCGTACGTGCCAGTTTTTCCTATTGATTAGAATTAAAAAAGACGTCGACGATGAAAATGAAAGAATTTATTATGAAGTTAAAACATTCAGTGGATCCGATCAGCAACATAAAATAACTCAAAACACTGGTATAAAATGAACAAGGGACCGCCTCCAAAACAATATCTTATTTAAGTGCTTGTTGTCCAAAGAGGTCCAAAATCAAGGTCACTGACTCCACATAACGGTATATATATTTTACAGTTTGCTTTACGTTGCACCGAAACAGATAGGTTTTATGGCCAGGATGGGAGAGGAAGGGTCTAGGAAACGGAAAGAAGCGGCCATGGCCTTAATTAATGTACAGCCCCAGCATTTGCCTGGTATAAAGATGGCAAACCATGGAATACCACCTTCAGGGTTGCCGACAGTAGGATTCGAAACCACTACCTCCCGAATGCAAGCTCACAGCTGCGCGCTCCTAACCGCACTGCCAACTCGCACAATCATAACGGTACTAATCACTGTTCCTCCTGTTGTGGTACTTATCACGGGTGACGTAGACTCATGGTGTTCCACACACGGTGGTACTAGTCACAGGTCATGTAGACCTATGGTATTTCACAAATATTGGTACCAGTCATAGGCAACGCAGACCCATGGTGTTCCTCACATAGTGATACTAATCGCAGGCACTCATGATGCTCCTTATATTGTGGTACTAATCATAGGTAAGGCAGACCCATTCTGAACACAGGGGAACCAACACATTCCAGCGCAGCACACGACACGTTCTGAACAAGGAACAAGCGTCCGCTCTCCCGCATCGGTGGGATGCACACGATGGTACTAATCACAGGCATCGCCCAGACCCGTAGTGTTCCTCACATGATGGTACTATTCTTAAGTAATGTAGACCCATGGTGTTCCCCACATGCTGGTACTAATCGCAAGTAACGTCGACCTATGGCGTTCCTCACGTAATTGTACTAATCACCAGTAGTCTCATGGTTCTAATTCCATTATCCCTTGTCGCCCCTTTTAGTTCCCTCTTACGACAGGCAGGCGATACCATGGGTGTATTCTTCATCTGCGACTCCCACCCACAAGGGGCATTAATTGATGGGGAAAGAGAATGAGGTTCAACCACTGGAACATTGAGTGTAACATCTAAAGATTGCGGTGATGATGATGATGATTATGATGATTCCTTTAGGTTGAAATACAACTGGGAAACCAATCTCCGACTAAAAGAACGGAATGACTAAGAAAGGCAGTCAAATGCAAATGGTGGTTTATCGTTGCTCTAACTCAGGTTTTCGGCGACGATTGGGTAGGAAAGTGATAGATTCGGGGAAGGAAGCAGCCGTGACCTAATTAAACCCTTGACTGCCAACGATCTTGCAGACTCTCCAACAGAAATTGCGCTGAATATGCTTACTATAGACCTACATTTTATTCCTATGAATATCTTGAGAAATGTTTCATGTATATGCCGGTTTTCTCTATTTTAAAACTGAGGGCTTGTTTTATAATTAAATGAAGCTTTTCAATATTTTAAAATATATATTTAAAATACACAAACTTTTAAAATAATTTACTTTCAAGTTTTTATACCATTCAATCGCAACGAGTACAAATTGTGTATATTTTCATCAGATTTGATATTTATTCTCTTAATTGTTTGTTTACTTTAATCATGAATGATGCACTAGGGAATGCTCAGTTGTCTAATCGTAAGGTCCACTAAACAACTCACACTGTTAGGTAAAGGTGCTGAAACGTCTTACTTGATCATGACACAGTAACAAAACCCTCTGAATTGTAAGAAGAGAGTGTGTGTTGTTCGAGTCATCACTTCATGCCACCCTAACCTGTGCTAACCTTTCCATTTCTACATTACTGCTGCATCCTTCAACTGCTCTAATCTGCTTGTCATATTCATACCTTGGTCTACCCCCACCGTTATTACCGCCTAGACTTCCCACAAAAACCAACTGCACAAGTCCCAGGTGTCTTAAGATGTCTCCCTCTGGTCAAATTTATCCAAATCGATCTCCTCTCATCAATTCTATTCAATATCTCTTTATTCGTGATTCGGTGTATCCATCTCGCCTTAACCATTCTTCTGTAACATCACATTTGAAAAGCTTAAATTCTCTTCTTTTCTGAGATAGTTATCGTCCACGATTCATTTCCATACAATGCCACGCTCCAGGCGAAAGTCTTCAAGAACCTCTTTCTGATTCCTGTATCAGTGTTCGAAACGAGCAAAATTGCTTTTCTTAAAAAAGGCATTCTTTGCTTTTGCTAGTCTGTATTTTATGACCTCCTTCCTTCTGCCATCGTTAGTTATTTTACTACCCAAATAACAATATTCATCTACTTCCTTTCAGACTTCATTTCCTGATCTAATATTTACTGCATCACCTGACTTCGTTCGACCGCACTTCATTGCCTTTGTTTTGGACTTATTTATTTTCATCTTGTACTCCTTACCCACGACTCTATCCATACCATTCGGCTATTTATCCAGATCTTCTGCAGTCTCAGACAAAATAACAATGTCATCATAAAATCTCAGGGTTTTGATTTCCTCTCTTTGGATTGTGATTCCCTTCCCAAATTCCTCTTTCATTTCCTTTACTGCCTGTAAGAAAAGAGTAGTGTTAAGGAAACCAATTATATGACTACACCGCATTTAGACTTCTAAGAGATGAAGTACAGTCCTTACATTTGCCTGGGATGAAAATGACAAACCATGGTGGAAGAATGAAGGACATTAGAAAGTTAATACCATTGGGGTTCAAGTACAACAAGAGTTAACAGAACGATATAGGGTTGTAGAGATGTATGGGAGGAACGTGGAAGAATGTACACACCATTCCAAACGCAAGTGAGCCTCGTGGTCGATACATTACGTCTCAAAAGTAGTGATACCGAATCAAAATGGAATTATTGTCTCAAAATTCATGTAGCACAAGCAATCGCACTCGACCTTAGACTCATAAACAAGCCGAAAAGAACTTCTCTAATATTCTCGTGACTCAAAAATCGTGAGACAAACTGAATGAGCAAAAGTGTAATAAAAATCACTACACAGATGTTGAAATATTTTATTTTGTTTTCAAATTCAAACGCAAATGCACCTATACAAGTCTCTTTGAAGTAGATATTCCCTATTGTGAAGGAAGAAGGGGAAACACAAGCAAATACCAAGGGGGAAGTTCATTATATTTAAAACATTATAATACATTCTAATACTGGGGCATATAGCGACCCCGGTAAAAGTCTTCAAGACACCGGGACAACCTTACGAAAATACGAAAAAATCTTGTACACTCCCGGGATAAATGGGACGTCTAGGATTCCTACCTGGAAGACCATCGGATGTTTATTTGAAAACATCCAAGTACTTTCATATAATTGTATGCAGGTGGTAATTTCTACTTGGGCAGAGGTTCTAAATTCTGGCACTGCCAATTACGAAACATAATCGTGTAAAGACTCACTAATGCGTCTGAATGAGAGGTAACACAGAACATTACCTAGAGAGATGGGAGATAAAGCTAAGCGAGAGACTGCACTTGTTGATAAAACTGAAACCGGGGGAATTACGTCTTCCGCCATACTGTCAACACAATGAGAATGTAAATTGTGGGAAAAGTTACTAGATATCCGTTGTTTTACAATAATCTAGCCTACTGTTCTCATTTATAAGAATATGAACGTAATATTGATATAGGTAAGGTAAGGGTTATTCTGCCCGAAGGCAGGTCCGAACCTCCGCAGAGGTGTTCCTGAGCCGGAGTTTACGTGTGGTAGGGTGGCCAGTTCCTTTCCGCTCCTCCATTCCCTTACTCCCCACCAACAGCGCGTGGCAACCCATCCAACTCCTGACGACGCCGAATGTTGCTTAACTTCGGAGATCTCACGGGATCCGGTGTTTCAACACGGCTACGGCCGTTGGCTTAATGTTGATATGATTAATAAAAATTGCATGAAAAATAGGTCTTTGAATATCCTTTGAAAAAACCGAGATCATGTTTACTCATTCACCACTGGTAAATAAAATAACAATTGATAGACAAGAAATCAACATTGTTGAAAAATGTAAGTATTTAGAAGAAATTATAGCTTATAATCTTAATGAGAAACGAGCTTGGCATAACAGAATAAATAAATCGAGCAAAACAAGACTACGTACCAGCGTCTCCAACCTCCGAAAATTGAAAAACCGTACAGAAATTCAAAATAAACCGTATTCTTAATCGAGTCCCTCCATAAATGGGGAATACTTAATTCGGCGGCGTGCAGTTGTGGTGCTGTGAAGCAAACAGTTCGGCACATTGTGGAGCAGTGTCCTCTCACTGTCTACCAGGGAAACCCAAGAGACTTTTTTCTGCTCTCACCCTTGTGTGTTGACTATGTAAATAATGTGAACCTGTAAATACTTCAAACTGTAAATATTATGAATTTATAGAAAATGTGATGTGTTAGCCATACGCTAAATAAATCAATCAATCAATCGTAAAACCGTACATTACTAATATTCACCGAAATACACTAAAATTCAATAGAATGCATGCAATAATAGCAAGTAGCAATAATATCAACATATTACTAGAAGTAATAAAATGCAACATAATTATACACTTTGACCTTTCTTCAGATGTTGGATCAGGACACAGCCACTTCCTATACTGTCTTTACTCTCCCACGCCTGCCTGTACTTTTGTTTCCTTCTGGGTGTGTTAAGAGAAAGTTTAAATTTTCTTGGGCGTTGAAGGATCTACTTTATTTTTGGAATCAGAAGTTAACCGCATCATTACTTAGGCCTATTTAACATTCAAAATAAACTCCAAAGAAAATAGTATATACTTAATACCCAGTGAGCTAACCAACAAGAATTTGTGAGTACATCACAATATTATTCATAAGTTTGACGAAATCATGTTATCCATAAGATTTACAAATAGACGCAGCACTGTTACATGTTTGATGTTACACCACACTTCACACTGGTTAAGAAACGATTGGCGGAGTTCGGTGTGGGCTGGTTCAAGAGTGTGAACTGTGGACAAATATAAGACTACGAGATTCACAGTTGATAAAGTTTGAAGTAGAGTAATCCCGGCCGCAAAATGACACAGGAAAAATCCCACGTGTCAGACTATTCAGGTCCTTCATTGCTTGGTCTGAAACCAGCTCAAAGGTGAATCACAACATTCAAAGCTTGGGAGTCCCCTAGAGAAATGGAGGCCACGTAATACCAGAAATGAGGTATGTTCAAACAGGTGAAAAAATAATTTTGAATACAAAGTTTGAACTTTTCCAATTATAAAAAATGTTCACTGAAAAATTTCGCAGAACCGTACACCGTGCATAGAGGGTTGAAAATCGTAAATGTACGGTTCAAACCGTACGGTTGGCAACGCTGCTACGTACAGAACAACAAATAAAGCTTATCGATAGCAGCAAAATTAAGACATTATAAAACAGTCACACAGCTTGAAATAACTCATCGCAGTGAAACCATTTTTAAAACTACTGCTCAAATAGATAAAATAATTAAGACAGTAAGAATAATAATTAGAACACGCATAAGTAAATAATATCAATTTAATGGAAAATGGAGAATGATAATGGAAAATGGAAAATGGAAAATGAAATGGCGTATGACTTTTAGTGCCGGAAGTGTCCGAGGACATGTTCGACTCGCCAGGTGCAGGTCTTTTGATTTGACACCCACAGGCGACCTGCCGTCGTGATGAGGATGAAATGATGATGAAGACGACACATACACTCAGCCCCCGTGCCAGAGAAATTAACCAATGATGGTTAAAATTCCCGATCCTGCCGGGAATCGAACTTGGGACCCCTGTGACCAAGCTAACCATTTAGCCACGGAGCCGGACAGTTTATAAGGAAATTGAACCGGTATTGAGCACGATTAGGAAAAAAACGTGTATCATTCTTTGGCATCTTATCAGAACACCTGACACCACCATTAACAGAAGAATAATTGAAAAATTATGCAATAGCAAAACCAAGATTACAGAAGTTAAGGATGATATTAAATAACTCCACACAACAATAGATGATCTTAAGAATTCTTCTTTTTCTACCACTTTCCCACACCTGTGGGGTCGTGAGTGCGAACTGCGTCGCACATTTGGATTTGGCCCTGTTTTACGGGCCGATGCCCTTCCTGACGTCAATATTCTATGGAGAGATGTAATCACTATTGCGTGGTTCTGTGGTGGTTGGTAGTGTGGTGTGTTGTCTGAATATGAAGAGGGGAGTGTTGGGACATACACAAACACCCAGTCCCCGAGCCAGAGGAATTAATCAGAAGCGATTAAAATCCCCGACCCGTAGAGTAACTGAGTAGAGTGGTCCTATGGAGACCATAAAACGTAAAATAAATAATTGAGCCTATATCACCTTCGTCTGTGGATCACTGGTAGAGTATCGTCCTTCGGATCGCCCGATCGCAGGTACAAAACTGGCAGTCGGATATTTTTATGGCCAGGAAAAAGAAAGTCAACTTGACACTGCATATCGTACGATGTCGGCAAGTAAAAGTTCTCTAGCGACATATTTTGGTTCTTATGTGCCAAAATGAATGATCTCCCAGCAGATATGGTGATCGACGCGGTAATTATTATTTTAAGGGGATGTACAACCGGAGAACCAGAATCAGAGGGAAAAAAAGAAATGTCCCAATCCTTCGAAGGATGAAGGTATTGGCAAAAGAAAGAGAAGATCCACAAAGGAGCTCCCGCGGTGTCGCACACCTAATACCATTGGAGTCAGAAGAGATCGGATAAAGAAAATAAAAGAGAGGAAACTGGCACACAGTGGCAGCTCGTGTACAAGAGCACACGTGCACGTGAACACCCAGAATCCTCAACTGGGACTCATGTTAATTACTCGGTATCTAACTGTATTGATAAGAAATCTGATCTGCTGCATTTTAAATTTGCCGGGTTCTACGCTTCAAACTTGCATGAGCACATCGGTCTTGTGCTCCCGCTGTGGCAGGTTTCGCGCATGCGCGAGTGATGGTGACATCATACCTTACGGAGGTGTTACCATATGGGAAGTGCACACTTCTAATGTGTTCTTTCTTCAGAACTTCAGTAACCAAACCTTACTGGATGGTGCTGCCATCTCTACGTATTTTGTGCCAACTCATATTTCTTTTAAAACCATTAGTCTTCGCTACAGACTTCAGTATCCAGCAGTATCATACTCTTTGGTATCCCGCGGTCCTTAAGCTGGTGAAAACTTCTGAGTTACTGTTACTGTGTAGTGTGTCATTGTGTACGTATTTCGAAAACGTACAGAAATCGTGTTTGTCAATTGAGATTTCATATAGATTTATTTATTTTGAGGGATTGATTTTAATTGCTTTCTGATTATAATCTAGTACCTTTATTTTCTCGTGATCTATACAGAATTCTCCCATTATCGCTGGAGAAAATATTTTAAAAACACAAAACAAACAAGGTACAAAGAACTAGTCTACGTCTTGTTGTACGTGTGCCTGCATGGGCGAATTTCTTCACCCCGTCGCAGATAACCAGCAACCTGGGAGCGGAGCCCCTCTTACAGGCCATCAATCTCCTGGCTAACAATCACTTTCGCCACCCCGTCCCCCCTCCTTTCCCTCCACTATGGGATCCAGTAGCAAAGTAGGCTATCATGAATAAAATGCATGCTTGCTTAAGGCTACCTGTACCTTCCTTAACTATCTCAGCTGACTTAACACTCTCCAGCCTTACGGTTAACCACTAAGAGCTGATTTACGTCCACCGTCCCCTTCATACCCTTGTATCTACACTCCTTCCAAAATATTTTCGGATAAGTAACTCAGTTTTCTAATATCACTCATGCATACACACCCTCCGACTTCACCAGCTCGGATAGCCATTAGCTAGGGGAGCACACTCCCAAACTTCTTCTCTTTTGCTGAGTTAAAGCACGCCTAACATTTACATACCTGTTTTTTCTAACTACATCTAACATCTACTTCTTATCACTTTACAAATTGTCTTCCTGTTTAAGGCATCTAACTGACATCTGATTAAGGCAGCTAACTGACACTCACTCATTATTTTTTCCTAGTAACTGGAGTATTCTAATACTGTAGAGTTCCTTTCACACTTTAACACTTGACTTCTAGTAACTGGAGTTTTCCTTTGCTTTCTGATTAAAGTGATAACTATCAACGAAAATACGCTGACACATGAAGCAGACAACTTTCGGTATTTGCAATTTTCAAATACCGATAGCCCCCAATCTACTTGTACTAAAATCCTGGAAAAATATCCCACCACCATTGACATTCTAATTTAATTTTGTTAATGTCAATAGGCATTATTCCATTTGAAGAATGTAACTTTCTAAAATACACTTTTTTAAATTTATTATCAGCCGGTGTATGGGTTACAATTAATCCTTTGTTATAGGTACCTAATTTCTGTGAAAACATTACATCAATAGCACCTCCCATTTTAGAAATATTTGGGGTGCAAATTTTAGGTGATTCACCATGTATACATGCGTAGGTATACTTGAATTAAATTCAGTTATTTTCAAATTATGTGGGGAAATGTTATTTTATATACGCCACAAGAATTGCAAGCCCATTATGATTTCGACTGCAATTACCCCAATTTTCTCCCATAAACCAAGAGCACCCTTACAGTAAAAGCATTTATTTCCGCAAAGCCAATTTGCGAACCCAGTTCCTTTTGTTGACAAAGTGCAATAATGAAAGCGACTTCCGCAGAGCGGGGATAAGATAGCAGTTAGACAGGATGCACACTAGGGATGATGGATGAGAGTTGTCAAGTCCTACTCACCTCCTGCTGAAAATGTACGTATGTCCACAGCCGTGCGGGTTATCTCTAGAATTACTGGGTAACGTCGTTATTTAATAATAATAATAATAATAATAATAATAATAATAATAATAATAATAATAATAATAATAATAATAATAATATAATGTTACTCACTTTAGGTGTTTGGAGACGTAATGAAATTTTGTTTAATAGAAGTTCCTCTACCACATGAGATCGGCATATTTGAGAACCTTTAGGTCACGATCGAACTACCAATCTGATGTCAGAAGGCCAGAACTATACCACCTGAGCCATTCAGACCAGTATTCACAGAAAACCAGAGTCATGGTGTGTAAAAGAGGCACAAGAATGAACACTAGCAAATGGGTAAGTCAAAGCTAGAAGCATGGTTTAAAAAGGAATATCTAGGAAAAATATTTCGCAGCAATGGCAACTGGTTAGACAAGATAAAGAGAGCAAAAATGAAGGGAGTAGGTGCTTTGGACAGTATAAAAATGCTGGATTGAATGGTGCTAAGTATATGAAGTTCAGGAAAATATATTTATATCAGTAGTTAAAGCACAGTAATTATATGAAGCAGATATTTGGGGAGTATATAATGGAACTGTAGGGCTGGATGAAGTCGTAAATAAATGTTTCCATAATAATAATAATAATAATAATAATAATAATAATAATAATAATAATAATAATAATAATAATAATAATAATAGTCCAGCCGAATGGGTTTGACACAGAAGCAAATAAGGGGAGGGCCTGAAAGATCGAGTTAGCCTATAGATTAGTACAAAATGAATACAACAAAAGTACGATATCTTACAGAGCAAAGATCAGACAATTTACGACGGTTATAAAGTCAGAGGGACTTTACAGTTCAGAACCTTTGATACTGAATAAGAAAGCGGAAATGGATGAGCTGGAGAAGAAAGAAAGAAAAATCTGGAGAAAGATCTGGGACCCGAAAAAATAAAGGATGTTACATGGAGGAAAATTAGAAATGAAGATCTATACAGACAGACAGAGAAGATCACAGATACCTTACGTAGGAGGAGACTGGATTTTTATGGGAACCTTACAAGAATGAACGAAAGTCGACTAACAAAGAAAATCTTTAACTACATCATCAAATTAAAAGCAACTATTCAATGGGTAGAAGAAACAAGAAAAGACATGGAGGAAGTTGGCATCAATCCTAAGGAAATATTTAACAGAGATATGTTTCGAGCTAAAATTGATAGTCTAAATTCAAGGGGTTCCAAGAAAAGAAAATTGAAAAGTCCAAGAACATGTGGTCAGAGAAGGGGAATGATGAAGAAGTTCTGGGAGAAGAAACAAGGACTAACCAGCAAGTTAATTGCTTACTGTGGCCCAAAGTAGGTCAAAATCGAAGAAATAATAATAGTAATAACAATTCGAATACTTCAAGGAATAAAAGAAACTCACAGCAAAAGTCCTTCGGAACACGAGGAAGTACAACTGCTCCACATAGAAAATATTTCAAGAAAAATCAGCACGAGAAGAAGAAAAATCAAAGGATTCGCCCCCAGAAATCTGTTTTTTAAAATGAACAAGAGAAACTCATGCTTGGAGAGAAGAAAACTGCGAACACTTGGCTGATAATTACCAGAAACGTTTGAGCTTTGAACCTCTACTGAGAAGTTTGGAAACCCGTTGTTTAAAATAATGAATTCGCTCCCATCAAATGAACAAGAAATGAATTAAATATATCATCAATGAACTAAAAACCACAGCGCTCCGGGGAAAGACTCGATTACTGCAGAGTTATTCAAGTGTGTTGATGAAAATGTGGTGAATGAACTAGATGGTACTATTTGCCCATATTTGGGCTACTTGCTTTACGTCGCACCGACACAGATAGGTCTTTTGGCGACGATGGGAGAGGAAAGGGCTAGGAGTGAAAGGGAAGCGACCGTGTCCTTAATTAAGGTTCAGCCCCAGCATTTGCCTGGGGTGAAAGTGGGAAAGCACGGATAACCATCTTCAGGGCTGCCGACAATGGGGTTCGAACCCATTATCTTCCGGATGCAAACTTACAACTGCGTGTCCCTGACCGCACGGCCAACTCTCCCTGTACAGAAGAAAGCCAAAGTAATTAGAAGAATGTACTCATTCACCCTTTGCACAAAAAGGAGACCAAGCCAACGTCAGCAAATACAGAGGTATTTCCCTTCTTCATATAGCCTTACAACGTAGACTTCAAACTCATCTAGACAAACGGAATGTACATATGGGACAGGGATCAGGAAAGGCCGGGTGAGTGCAGAGCAAATATAGATATCCTAAAACCATTAATCAAAATACGATAAATGAGGAACCAGAAAAGGACAGTCTTAAACTTCCAAATTATGTATATGGGTGAATTCTCTAACACATTTAAGATAAAAGCAGTCCTAAAGCAAGGAGATAGCCTTTCTTCTCTTCTCTTTTCATTGTAATCTATAAAACGTCTTCAGGGAATGGAGAAATGAGAATGACTGAAAATGAAACTCAGAATGGGCAAATATAAGCTGTGGGAAGAAGGCCCTCATGTTGGACTGGCTAGCTTTCGCAAATGATGTCATTCTAATAACAGACAACCCTCACACAGCCACGAAGCAAGTGAAAGAACGACAAAATGTTGCGCCCAGAACAGGATTAAGAGTTCCCTTCTCAAAAACAGCATCCACAGACTCAGTCAAAGCAGATAATATTGACAGAACTGTAACTCAGTTTGCGTACATCCATCGCGTTCGTAAAATTAAATATTTGAGAGAAATTCTCACTCCCAGTGGAAATGAAAAGAAGAGATTAAAAGAGAAGGGGAAGATCATGGAGATGGCCTTCAGACTATGCCATGACACCCTACAAGTCGAAGTACATCTCCATTCAAGCCAAATTAAAAAAAATACTATACAGTGGTCAGAACGGAGTGCCTTAATGGTGCGGAAACACTGGCAAGGGTGGCAGACTCAGGCCTGGAAAAATCCACAGTTGTAGCACTTCAGGCAAGCAACTCAATGTTGGAAACATCCTAGGGATATGAGCTACGAATTTTAGGTAAATAAAATATAATAATGTATGAGAATATTTTTTTTTATTCCTAAAATCACAATCATGTTCTTAGTCATCATTATCCTGTCGATTACATTAGCAGTTTGCCTTTTTCTATCACTACGAGCGCTAATGTGAGTCAATGCATTGTTTTACGTAAGCACCACTACGAGCGCTAATGTGAGTCAATGCCGAGTTTACTTAAGCTCTTATAACTACACTCGGTGTGGACATTTTTCAAAAAATCAGAAAAATCCTGAGGGTATTGAACCAAGGAACACATTACAGAAACAATTATGTAAATAAGTTAATTTGGATAGGAATTGAATTTTTTTAAAACGATTAAAGAAACAAGCGATTTTAGGCTTTCTTTTCGGAACTGCATTTAGTCCGGAAGTGATTTTCGAAATTTTTTTAAAGTTTGATAGAGCTACTAAGACTCACAATTTGAAACATTTCCAGGCCATTGAGGAAATTGCTTAATTTTACGTGTTTCGTAGTATGGGGACACCCGACTTTGTCTGCTGAGAAAGAGAAAGAAATTTCCTTCGAAAAGTCTTGGGTCCAAAGAAGTCGCAAAATTGTCCAACATTCTTTCAGGTTCAGATCGAACCAGAAACACTATAAAACCATCGAAAAAATTACGATGCCGATGAGGGAAAAGAGATCGACTTTTTATGGACACATTTAAAAGGACGAATCAACAGACGTTGGCCAACAGAATACTCCTTCTATAAGAAAAGTGGAGAAGACTGCCTGGGTGGCAGAAGTGGGGGTCAAGGAGGAAGTGATACAAGATAGAACAATATTTAGTTGAAAGGTTGTGCGAGTGAGGTATATACTCAAGAAGCCACTGGCGAAGCCACGGAACAGCTCGGCTGAAGAGCGAGAAAGGAGAAGCCAAAGACTTAAGGATCTTTGGAGAAGGAGTACAAAGAGAAGGGCATTAGATTGCGTGACAGAAGTTGTGTAAACGTGGTCTACAGATGGCCTTATCGATGGGTGAGTGATGGATAGATGAATGAATGAACGAATTAATAATGTTACGAATAAAACTATATTTCATTATTCTAATTTATTTCTGGATGACCTAATAAATGCACACACGCATATTTAAACAGACAAAATTATAACCAGTTATGAATGGCTGCACTGACTAATTACAAGTCTATTCGCAAGTCCCTCTACCTTATGGCACAGCAGGGGTCCAGCCCGTTCCTTTATCTGGGACGTTAATCCTTACTTTCACTTTCCCCAAGTCCAGCCACCTCCTATAGCAGCTGTGCGTAGACCGCTGGATTTGAACACAGTGCCACTGGCTACACACGATGACTGTTCATTGGATCGACTCCACAGACAGTCCCGTAATTCACACAGTCACATGCAGTGAACCACCAAACAGCTCAACAGCTCGACAGTATTCAACAGCAGGACGATACTCACAACAGCGAACATTAACACAGGTCCATTTACCTTCACACTCGCGATAGCGGCTTCCCTCGCTCTGACGCAGTCCACAGAAATACACGAACACACAGTACAGTCTTCCTTCCTGTCGTCTCCATTTCACGCACTCACTGGTCTCTCCGACACCACAACAACAGCTCGCTCCTTCAGCCCTCGACGGGACACTAGCGACAGCCAACACCTCTGTCGCCCTCAGCTCAGCCACCGAACCCCAACACACTGACTCCACCTCGCAGCCCAACTGCCATTCCGAGTCCAGTACTGACCGACTGACTAAATGACTGACTGTCCGTGGCTAGTCTCTATTTTTATAGCTTGTGTGATTTGTGCCAGAAATTTCGAGATATCACTAGAGGAAGAACATTCCCGTTGAATCTCCAAGAAACTCACAGGTAAACCGGCCGACGAGAATAATCCACGGAAAGGCCGGCCCCACCCTCCAAGCCGGCTGGGAGATTCCAGGTCGTGTGATGGTGTTGGTGATTAACGTTTTAAGAGGTAGCACAACTACGCAACCATCCTCTATATAACACTAATCAGAGAGAAAAAGTGGAAGGGATCCGACAATTCGAAAAATGAAGATATCGGCCAAAGAAAGACAAGGGCCACGAAAGGCGTGAAAATGAAAGACTCCCTAGCCCTCGCAAACCTAATAGCGTCGGGGTCAGAAAAGAACAAGAGTTGACCAAGGAAGGTCGGACAGGTTAGATGAAAGTGAGGAGCCTGGCACAAGTAAGTGGAAGCAATGCCAGGACTCAGCTAAGGTCCCCGTGGGCGCCAACCCATGCTGCAATGTTCAGAGCCCCTGGGACCCCTTTTAGTCGCCTCTTACGACAGGCAGGGGATACCGTGAGTGTTATTCTACCGCCCCCACCCACAGGGGGAGATGAAAGTGAGTAGCCTGGCACAAGTAAGTGGAAGCAATGCCAGGACTTAGCTAAGGGCCCCGTGGTCGCCAACCGACGCTCCAAATTTTTCGAGCCCCTGAGGCCCCTTTTAGTCACCTCTTACGTCAGGAAGGGGATACCGTGGGTGTTATTCTACTGCCCCCACCCACAGTGGCGTCCAGGTCGTGTGAATCACCAGCTCCTCCCTGGAAGTACCGAAAGGAGCTACCATGGAGCTGGCAAGTAATAATAATAATAATAATAATAATAATAATAATAATAATAATAATAATAATAATAATAATAATCGTTCGGACCAGTTACTGAGTTCTGAAGTGGTGCCATTTAGATACCCTGACTACCAAATTTGACATTTCGATTATGTTGCTATCTAGTAACGAAATCAGAATCCTATTGAATGGCTTCTGTGGCTGAGTTTATATAATTTTGTCGAGTGATACTGGGTGAGTCTCGAGAGATCTTTTACATGACAAACCTAGTGGCATGGAGCGCCAATATTTTTAAGCGCCCTTCGAAAAGGGCCGGGATCGAATCCATGAACTTGAGATCATTAACTACCACTATTTCGCCGAGGCGGCTGCTGCTGAGATGCCGGAAATTTTGTTCCGCATGAATTCGTTAATGTGTCGCTAAATCTACCGCCCCAGCAGTGTACCATTGGAATCAAAGAGCCTGGCTATATTTATTATTATTATTATTATTATTATTATTATTATTATTATTATTATTATTATTATTATTATTATTACTGCACAGGATAAAGGGATGAAAATCAACACTGATAAAACTGTAAAAATGACGTTTCGGAAAGGAGGCAGGGAAGCAACTAGAGACAAGATTTAAACCAAACCAAACCCCACGGCACTTAACGCCCGTGAAAGGGCCATGGCGTGCCCAGCGACCGCTGCTCAGCCCGAAGGCCTGCAGATTACGAGGGGTCGTGTGGTCAGCACGACGCATCCTCTCGGCCGTTATTCTGTGCTTTCGAGTAATGGGGGTTGGAGATATCGAAGTTCGACTGTAGTTCTTTTATTGTATCTGTTCCAAGTAGTTTTTGTATGCTCTTTGAAGATTTGCAATTATTTCTTTGTTAGCTTGTTGATTTAACCCTAATGATTCAATAATTTCACCTAGATACTTAAATTTGTCTACTTGAGCGACATTTCAGTATTATTTGGTGATTAACGGTTGACTATTGAAACCTGATCTATTCCCTTCCATATAAGTCTTTTCATAAGAAATTTTGAATCCTGTTTCGGCTGCTATTTTATGGAGTTTTTCTGAAGACTGGATGGCTTCCTGTCTGTTGTTAGATAGGATAGAATTGTCATCAGCAAATGATAATTCCATAACTGAATTAAATAGCAACGGAGATAATCCAATCCCTTGTCTGACTGCTATTTTGATTTCAAAAGATTTCTGCTAAACAATTGACTTTCGATGTTGTGTCGATTAATGTTTGCTTGATCAATTCTCTTGTTTTCTTGTCAACTTAGAATTCCTCTAGCACGTTGAACACTGTCTGTCGGTCTACGGTGTCGTATGATCTTTTGTTTGAAGTCAATAAATGTGACTACTGTTTGTCTGGATTTTCGAATTTGAAGAATGGTTTTAAAATTGAAAATTTGCTCTGCACACGATCTCCCTTTTCGAAATCCTGCCTGATATTCACCAATTAAGTGCTCAGTTTGTTCTTCCAACGTATTATTATTATTATTATTATTATTATTATTATTATTATTATTATTATTATTATTATTATTATTATTATTATGTCCGACTCGTTGGCTGAATGTTCAGCGTACTGGCCTTCGGTTCAGAGGGTCCCGGGTTCGATTCCCGGCCGGGTCGGGGATTTTAACCTTCATTGGTTAATTCCTATGGACCGGGGGCTGAGTGTTTGTGCTGTCCCCAACGTCCCTGCAACTCACACACCACACATAATACTATCCTCCACCACAATAACACGCAGTTACCTATACGTGGCAGATGCCGCCCACCCTCATCGGAGGGTCTGCCTTGCAAGGGCTGCACTCGGCTAGAAATAGCCACACGAAATTATATTATTATTATTATTATTATTATTATTATTATTATTAACTTAAATGTGATGTGTACTATATAAAATAGTTACTTGCTTGTAAAACATTTACAGTACTTTGAACAGTGAACTGCTTTTCTTTTCACCTTTTTGTCAAGTGCAACCTCCATAACACGGCCCTGCCTTTTTGTATGCCTTTAGGCTGAGCGACTTTCCCAGTACAATGAGCTGTCAAGGCTAGAATAGAATGCAGGATGCCGGCAGCTCAGTCACGGGAGTCGAACCCGGAGAATGGCTTCCCGTCAGCTGGAGCAAGCCAACCAAGTGCAGCGTCCACTGTGAAGGGCGTGAATGACGGCATGTTACTCACACAGGGCCTTGACTGCAGGCGGCTGGCTCGTCGCTGCATAATAGATCGCAATTATAGTACACAGAATGATCTGAAGTGACCGTTCAAACTCGCCAGAGTGTATACGCGCATATCATTACAACCATCTATCTAAAATGTCTTTTGACATAACTATGTCTTATGGCTGGATATCATCTGAGAACTAGCGTGACGAAAGTGTAACACTAGCAATCGTTGCAGGTTGTGATGTAAGGTAAAGATGGATCGCCAGACTATGTTACCTAGGAACCGTGCAGCTTATGCCTTATGGCTGGTGTTCATTTGAAATTAGCAGCCGTTGATGGATGACCATGACCGAGATAATGGTGGTAATAATTATTGTTTTAAGAGGAAGTACAACTGAGCAGTCCGGCTGTATGGCTAAATGGTTAGCGTGCTGGCATTTGGTCACAGGGGACCCGGGTTCTATTCCCGGCAGGGTCGGAAAATTTAACCATAATTAGTTAATTCCGCTGGCACAAGGGCAGGGTGTATATGCCGTCTTCATCAGCATTTCATCCTCATCACCACGCGGAAGTCGCCTACAGGCGTCAAATCAAACGATCTGCATCTGACGAGCCGAACTTGTCCTCGGACACTCCCAGCACTAAAAGCCATGCGCCATTTCATTACAACTAGGTAACCAACCTCTGTTAACACTGAACGAGCGAGTTGGCCGTGCGGTTAGAGTCGCAAATAGGGAGCTTGCATTCGGGAGATAGTTGGTTCGAATCCCGGCGTCGGCAGCCATGAAGAAGGTTTATCCGTGATTTCCCATTTCCACACCAGGCAAATGCTGGGGCTATACCTTAATTACCTTCCAAATCCTAGCTCTTTCCCATCCTTTAGTCGCCGGAAATCTTCACACATTAAACAAGTAGCAAACATACTAATAATAATAATTTATTTATTTATTTATTTACTGTATTATTATTATTATTATTATTATTATTATTATTATTATTATTATTATTATTATTATTATTATTATTATTATAACTAGAGAACTAGAGAAAAAGACTGAAGGAGTCCGACATTTCGAAAAATGAAGGTATTGGCCAAAGAAAGCCAAGGGGCACGGAAGACATGCAAATGAAACACTCCCTAGGCCTCCCTAGGCCTCGAATGCTCTAATATTGTCAGGGTCGAAAAAAAAAGTGGTGATCAAGCGAGGTGGGATAGGATAGAAGAAAGTTAGGAGCCTGACACAATTAAGTGGAAGCAATACCAGGACTCAGCTAAGTGTCCCGTGGTCGCCAATCCACGCTCCCAAATGAAAAGCACCTGGGGCCCCTTTTAGTCGCCTCTTACGACAGGCAGGGGATACTGTGTGTGTTACTCTACTACCCCCTCCCACGGGGGGTCATTACCGAGAGACATATTTATGATAGTTTGATTTTGGCAAAGGATAAAAAGTTTTATTTGTTTTTTGTACACTTCAAATTTATTAGGCCTAGGCACCGGAATGCAAAAGTTGAAAGTAGGTTCAGTTCAATATTTGATTTTCTGCCTGTTTGTTTGTTACGATATGGCGGTAAAATTTATGTATACTTGGTATTTATTTATTTATTTATTTATTTATTTATTTATTTATTTATTTTTTTCTTTGCGTTTAGGCCATCTGTGGACCACGGTGCTTGTGTTCTAGCTGTGTTTTTGTCTTCGTCTGCCCCTTTTAGCATACTGGATTGTGTTCTTAGTGGCCTCTTGAGCCTTCCTGTTGGCCCAGTATTCCTTCATTTTCTCGCTGAATTCTTTCCTGCGCTCCTCTGACCAATTCCCGGCTCCTTTGTGGCTAGCTGATGTAAGGGATGTTAGGAAAGGTTTAGTTTTGACCATTAAACGGTATGCATTTCTGTCAGTATTTATTTATTTATTTATTTATTTATTTATTTATTTATTTATTTATTTATTTATTTATTTATTTATTTATTGTATGGGGCCGATGACCTCGATGTTAGGCCCCTTTAAACTACAAGCAAGCATCATTTATTGTATGGCTTGTGTAGTGCCGGGAGTGTCCGAAGACATGTTCCGCTCTCCTGATGCAGGTTTTTATTTGTCGTCTATGGGTAACCTGCACGGGATGTGTGGGATGATGATGATGATCGTGGTGATGATGGTAGTGATGATGGGAGTGGTGGTGTAGGAAGAGGATGGGACCCGGTGTCGGCAAGTTGCCTACCCGCTGTCAAATAATGCCGAGGGGTCTGCTCAAAGCGTAACGTTTCCATCCGTCGGGCGAGTTACCATCAACAGCGTCGGGGGTACTTAAACAATGTAGTGGGATGGACAGTAGACAATGGCATGAATGCAAATGGGATGAAAATCAAGTTGTAAGTTTCACCCAGAGGGAAAGTCATCTCGGTTTTAATTGTTGTGTTATGGGGTGATAGTATCTCATGGGGAACTAGGTTTTAATATAAGGAATGATCGTCATTGGCTTAATCATATTAACGAGATAGTTAAGAAAGGTTACAGATCTTTTCACGTGCTCATGAGAGTATTTAAGGGTTGTAATCAGGATGTAAAGGAGAGAGCGTTTGAGTCTCTGGTAAGACTGCAGTTGGAGTAAGGCTCCAGTGCATGCGACCTTCACCAGGACAACTTGATACGAGAGCTGGAAAGAACTCAAAGGAATGCAGCACGATTTTTTCAGGGTGTAGTTGGAGTAGTGTTGCAAACTTTGGGCTGGGAAGACTTGAAAGTAAGGAGACGAGATGCTTGACTATTATTGGACTTTTATGTTTTCTTATGTATATAAATGATATGAGTAAAGAAGTGGAATCAGAGATAAGGCTTTTTGCGGACAATGTTATTCTGTAGAGAGTAATAAATTAAAAGATTGTAAGCAACTACAAAATGACCTCGATGATGTTGTGGGAAGGAGAGCTGGAAATGGTATGATGATAAACGGGGTTAAAAGACAGGTTGTGAGTGTCACAAATAGGAAACGTCCTTTCAGTTTTAATTACTGCGTTGATGGGTTGAAAGTTCCTTATGAGAATCACTGTACGTACCTAGCTGTTAATATATGGAAAGATCTTCATTGCGGAAGTCACATAAATGGGGTTGTAAATAAAGGGTATAGATTTCTGCACATATTTATGGCATGAGGGTGTTTAGGAGTTGTAGTAAGGATGTAAAGGAGAGGGCATACAAGTCTCTGGTAAGACCTAAAATAGAGTATGGTTCCAGTGTCTGGGACCGTCACCAGGATTACTTGATTCAAGAACTGGAAAAAATCCAAAGAAAAGCACCTCGATTTGTTCTGGGTGATTTCCGACAAAAGAGTAGCGTTACAAAAATGTTGCAAAGTTTGGGCTGGGAAGATTTGGGAGAAAGGAGACGAGCTGCTTGACTAAGTGGTATGTTGTCCGGCCCCGCTGTGTAGGGGGCAACGCGTCCGCTTGTCACCCGGCGGCCCCGGGTTCGGTCAGGTTCAGGGGTTTTTAATTGTAAATGATTAATATCCCTGGCCTGGGAACTGGATGTTTGTGTTGTCCTTAACGTTCCTTTCCTCACACCCTCACACTTCCTCCATTCCAATTACACGCAGGTTCATATCACATGGTGCAAGTAGGGACAAAATATATCTATAGGTCGACGCCCCAAACAAATAGCATTAAAAAGTGGTATGTTCCGAGCTGTCAGTGGAGAGATGACGTGAAATGACATTAGTAGACCAATAAGTTTCAGTGGCGTCTTTAAAAGTAGGGAACATCACAACATGAAGATAAAGTTGGATTTCAAGAGGATAAGTTGGGTCAAATATTCGTTTATAGGAAAGGGAGTTAGGGAATGGAATAACTTACCAAGGGAGATGTTCAATAAATTTCCAATTTCTTTGCAATCATTTAAGAAAAGGCTAGGGAAACAACAGACAGGGAATCTGCCACCAGAGCGACCACCCTAAATGCAAATGATATGATTGATTGATTGATTGATTGATTGATTGATTGATTGATTGATTGATTGATTGATTGATTGATTGATTGATTGATTGATTGATTGATTGATTGATTGATTGATTGATTGATTGATTGGTCTTATGCACTCACTCCATATGAACATTGCTGAGAGGTTTGGAACGAAATCGAGGCTTTTGGCACGCAGACAAGCGATTAGAAATTGTACACCACCGTCTCTCTTTCGCTGCAGATCTTTATTCCGGTGGTAATTTTTTCCCATCAACGGAACTCGAATCGGCTAACCACGGTGTGAGACACCTTAACGACCATGACCGCCAGGCGGGCTATACTCGCGATATTTACGTCCAGCGATAGCCAGATTGTGCACTAGGAGTTATTATTTTATTAAATGGCGCAAGTCTGGCTCTTTGGCTGAATGGTCGGCGTTCTGGTCTTCGATTCGCGGAATGGTAATTCGCCTTAGTGTTCGTGTCATGAAGGAAATCCGGCCGTAAAACAAGGCCAAATCCTCATACGTGCCGACGACAGGAAAGATTGGAATGAGATGATGTCGGCCTCTGTGGTGTAGTGGTTAGTGTGATTAACTGCCACCTTCGGAGGCCCGGGTTCGATTCTCGGCTCTGCCACGAAATTTGACAAGTCATACGAGGGCTGGAACGGGAGCCGCTCAGCCGAGGGAGGTCAACTGTGTATAGGGGGGTTCGATTCCCACTTCAGCCATCCTCGAAATGTTTTTCCGTGGTTTTCCACTTCTCCTCCAGGCAAATGCTGGGATAGTATCTAACTTAAGGCCACGGCCGCTTCCTTCAATTGACATCCCCAACTAAGGTCCCTTTTCAGCATAGCAGGTGAGGCCACCTGGGCGAGGTACTCGTCCTTCTCCCCTGTTTTATCCCCACGACCCAAAGTCTCACGCTCCAGGACACTGCCATTGAGGCGGTAGAGGTGGGATCCCTCGCTGAGTCCGAGGAAAAAACCGACCCTGGAGGGTAAACGTATTAAGAAAGAAATAAGAAATAATTTTAAAAATCGTTGGGCATTAAATTGCGCTCCCGGCCACGAAGGTAGTTACCTCGTACCAAGTGTACCTACACTAATAGGAAGGACTTTGCATGAATTGTACTCTGCTGACTAAATAAGAAGTAATTCCCCCGCGAGCTCATAATAATTAATTGTTAAATGGTTACAACAAAATATTGTCGCTGAAACCATGGTAATTGTAGGCGAAATAAATATTTGCACAATGGATCAAACTGAATAGCTGTGATGATGGTGGTGATTATAGTTTTAAGGAGAATAGAACGAGGTGATCAGCTCCTTCTAACACTAATCCGGTGAGAATGGGTGAGATCTGATCCGTCAAAGATTGGAGGTAAGGGCGAAAGAAAGGGGAAGGCCATGAAAGGCGTGAAAATGGAAGAGTCTTTAGAAATACCATTGTGTTCATAACAGAACAAGAGTTGACCAAAGGTCGGATAGGAAGGTGGTTAGCACAAGTAAGAGAAAGTAATGTCAAACTCAGTGACCTTGAGGGAACGAGTAACTGTGCAGAATATTTTTTTAACATTGTGATGCTTGTCATTTTTTCCCGCATTTCAACTTTAATCCATTTAACGAGTAATTAATATGACCTTTATATCGTAATCTATATGCGTGAGAGGAAATTCTGGGAACATTGTCAAAGCACATATTCTTTCTTTAATGTCGTTGTGTTTATATAGTATGGATATTGTATAATAGTGCAATTAATATTATCTTATGCGAATATCCTCTAATTCCTATCCAAGAGGCAATTCAGAGTCACATATAAAATTACGACATAGCTATTATTTTGATGGAATGTAATATTTTAACGTCCTTTCAATCGCTCTAGATTTTGAGGTACCAAGTTATTAGAATTTTGTGCCACTTGAGGTCCTTAGCGTGCCGGAAGCTAACGAAGGGAATTATCTCATATTAGCCACCAATAAAATGTTACCGTCCTCAACTAGGATCGAACCCGATGTGGAAATACGAGTAGAATGCCAACCGCTGGCGACTGAACAACCAGTGAGGTATTGACAGTATTTTGAATTACCATTAAAACCTCCAGAGCCCACGACTTGTGATAGCTCTACCAATCCGTATTAGGTCTGATGAGAGCTGTGAATTCTTTACAGGTGCTCACAAACCAGTGCCTTATAAAACCACGATCATGAGTCCAGGGCAACCGACTATACCTCTTGTCGGGAAGGAAGCGCAAGGGAATTTAACCTTAGAACAATTACAGGTAAACTGACTCCTGGGTTTTGGAAATTAATCTAAATTTTGGGTGTTATTGCGATCAATTTTAAGAGGGTGCAGGATTCCAGCACTGAGAATTGATTTTCAGTTTCGTTTAAAGACTATAATTATACTAATGTTTGCCAATGCACAAAATAAATTGTATTTTCAAAAGCCTATGTTAAACCATTCTATCCTTCTTCCCCCAAAACTGAGCGAGTTGCAAATGAGGTTAGGGGCGCTTACCGGGAGATAGTGGGTTCGAACCCCAGTGTCGGCAGCTCTGAGGTTGATTTTCCGTGGTTTTCCATTTTCACGCCTTTACACTCCTAGCCCTTCCCTATCCCATCGTCGCTATAAGACCGGTCTGTGTCGGTGCGACTTAAAACAACTTGTACAATTCCACCCTCCACCGCCCACCCCAAAGCGCGCACCCCTGGTGAGACTTTCCCAGGACCTCTCAACTTGAGAGCGTGAAGTAGGGACCACGGGGTCCTTAGCTGAGGCTGGTACTGCTTCCACTTCTGCCAGATCAAGGGAGTCGCATGTTCACACCATCGATGAGGGTACTTGTTTTCCTTTTCCTTTACTGAGCGCTTCAGTACTTCGAAGGTCCAATCTCGTGCTCTTTCTCTCTCCGCATTGCGATTAAGACGGGATGCCTGTCTGTAAAACAATTAATCACCACCACCCTGATGAAACAAGAATTAGTATCCAGTAATCGGGAGATAGTGGGTTCGAGCCCCACTGTTCCGTGGTTTCCCATTTTCACACCAGGCAAATGCTGGGGCTGTATCTAAATTAAGGCCACGGCCGCTTCCTTCCCATTCCTAGGCCTTTCCTATCCCATCGTCGCCATAAGACATATCTGTGTCGGTGCGACGTAAAGCAAATAAAATAAAAGTTAAAAAAAAAAAAAAAACAAGAACTGCTCTCTTTGCCGGGCTGAGTGGCTCAGGCGGTTAAGGCGCTGGCCTTCTAACCCCAACTTGGCAGGTTCGATCCTGGCTCAGTCCGGTGGTATTTGAAGGTGCTCAAATACGACAGCCCCGTGTCGGTAGATTTACTGGCACGTAAAAGAACTCCTGCGGGACTACATTCCGGCACCTCGGCGTCTCCGAAGACCTTAAAAAGTAGTTAGTGGGACGTAAAACAAATAACATTATTATTATAAGAACTGCTCTCACCCAATAGTCTGATTGTGGCATTGCTTCAATTTGTCTAGGCTCCTCTTCCTGTCTGAACTTCCTTCACGAAGTTTAGTTCTCTTGTTGCCCCGACAGTTTTAGATTTCTGAAGTCTAGGAAGTCTCCATTTCTTGCCTAGAAGTGATTAAAAGGAGAATCCCAGCGATCTCAACATTGGAACGTGGGTTAACTATCACAGGACCCTTAGCTGAATGTAGCAGTGCTTTCACTTACTCGTGCCAGCCTCGTCACTTTCGTCTTTCCTGTCTGACCTTTCTTTGATAGTTCTTGCTCTCTTCCGACCCCGGCGGTATTAGGTTGAGATTCCCCCTGTGGATGGGGGCGGTAGAATAACACCCACGGTATGCCTTGTCTGTCGTAAGAGGTGACTAGAAGGGGCCCCAGGGGTTCTTAACTTGGGAGCGTGGGTTGGCGACCATGGGGCCCTAAGACGAGTTTTGGCATTGCTTCCACTTACTTGTGCCAGGCTCTTCACTTTCATCTATCCTATCCAACCTTCCTTGGTCAACTCTTGTTCTTTTCCGAACCCTTCGGTATTAGGTTGCCCTTCGTGGCCCTTGTCTTCCTTTGACCGATACCTTCATTTTCCGTTTTGTCAGATCCCTTCCATTTTTGCCCCTCTGGCTGGTGTTATATAGAGGATGGTTGCCTAGTTGTACTTCCTCTTAAAACCATAATCACCACCACCACTTAGGTTGCGCTCCCTAGGGAGTCTTTCATTTTCACACCCTCCATGGCCTTCCGCTTACTTTTGAAGTGTCAAACCTCATCCATTTTCCGTCTGGTTGGTGTTAAGACAGGATGGTTGGCATTTTGTATTTCCTCTTAGAACATAATCACGATTCTTGCCCTTTAGACGAATGGCGAGAAGTGCCAATAAACTTGTAGTTTTGTCCCATAAAAAAGCCACTGCTAAGTTAAGAGGACAAATTGGAGCAATATTCGTTTATAGGAAGAGGAGCTGGGGATTGGAATAATTTACCAAGGGAGATGTTCAATAAATTTCCAAATTCTTTGCAATTATTTAAGAAAAGACTAGGTAAAGAAGATAGAGAATCTGCCACCCTAAATGCAGATCAATGGTGATTGATGAATCTACAACTCGAAACTTGATCTTCGAGGTTCAAAAAGGGATTTTTATCCTCGAAATGTAGTGACAACAGATGTACTTTATTTACCTGTACGTTGTAGCTGGGTGTTGGACTCATCTTTTCCGGCAGGTGTGGCTGCGCTGGCGGGTGGAAGTGAGAGAGAGAAAGGACGTAGTCACGTGATTCAGACGCCCATGTGGAGGAGAGCTGACGGACCGTTCAGAGCCATGGTAGCGACCGAGGAACCGTGGTCATGCGTGCCTTCAGCCGCAACAATACCTGCTAACAATGTGCTCCGCGTCGCGGGAAATGAGACGATACGTCGTATCTGAATACAAGGGATTTTATTTCGTGTGCTCACGGACAGTTTATAAAAACGTGTGTTTCCACAAATAAGACTTGGTTTTATTTAAAACAATAAAGTAAACAAGTGTTTATAAACTGAAGTAGTGTTTACATTCACAGTGTTTAACTTAGCTGTCAACTAACTATACAGAGTGTTCAAAAATCAGTTCAGTGTTATGGAGTGAAATACTCTCATTTTAGTGACAGTGATTAAACTGCGCATGTGCTCAAGGATGACATTATTCTCACGCCGGTTGCTGCAATGCCTGTTGTTAATTCTAATCATCTGCTGTTTACTTCTACAGGTAATCAGTTTATTTATTTATTTATTTAACCAGATATTTACTAGTATCTTCAAAAGGTCCTATGAGCCTAGACACGTGAGCTAAACATGTAAATTCGTGCGTGTGCGATTTCAATAACAATTTAGCAGTCCCTCTACCGATCTTAAATGGGTGGGGAATCGCACTCCGGCCTCTGAATACGGCAGCTAATAGCGCCTAATCGAGAACTGGAACAGTGTTATAATATACTAGTAGTAAAAACTTTCTAGATCTACAAGCAACAAGTTGTATTTATTTATTTATTTATTTATTTATTTATTTATTTACATTCTACCTGAAATTTCTTGAAATATACATTAAACGACTAGAACTGCGAGAAACTGGTATATGGTATATGTCTATCTATGTATGTCATGTAGGCTACTACATCTCACTCTGTCATATATTTGTCGGTCATTTTTCATAACTTCTATTTTCACACGTGATTGTCATCATATTTCAAAAACTAATGAATATCTTCTTCTTCCTCTTCATTGGGATTAAACCAACCCTGTGTGGAAGGTTGTACTCACTATTGCGTGTTCCTGTGTTGGTTGGTAATGTGACGTTTTGTACACAAATGAATATGTGTATTAAAAACGAACATAGGCATTCAGCACCGAAGCTGTAGGAATTAACTAGACGCGGTTAAAATCAGTGGCTCCCGGAAATCGAACTCGGGGCCTTCTGAACCGAAGTACACTACGCTGACAACTGAGACAAGGAGCCGGACTTCAAAAACAATTGAAGATATTTGCATGAAATATTGCATTGTAGGCCTATTGTATTTCAGTCCTTTCTTTGACACAAGTAATTTGATATGAAAGGAAAATTAGGAAAGAAACGTTTTGCGAAGAAATTTGTTAGAGATTCTAAAGTAGGTTGTAGATATAAATAGAACATTTCAGGAAAAAATCAGATAAATAGTCAGCGAATTCGGGTTGACTTCGAATCAGGTAACTCAGTGCCAGAATTATTCACCAACTCCTGGAAGCGGCTCGGTCCACCGAAAAGTAAAACCTCATATAGCGTTGTAACTTCACTTCATGGATCTGTGGAAATATTGTGAGTCCATTTATATGTAAAGTAAAGATTTCGCCTCAAGTTGTTGTTCCTGTCAGCTTCATTCACTTTTCTTTTTAATGTTGTTTACTACGTTTGTAAGAAGCATGACATCTACAATAATTGTATTGTAAGTTATGCTTTGTCCATCTTTGGCAACCCGTAAATTCGGGAAGCTGATAGTTATTGTTTTTAATAAGACACCTTTCCTTTTATAGTGATAATGCCTTTTAGCTTCAGGAAAATAGCATGCAAAATTGATTTTCTACCGGTAATATAATTTAATTTAATGGCTTGTGACCTCCGAAGAGGCATGGTGAAGGTCTTTCGAGCTGTGTAGGCGACCTCTATGAAGATAAGGTCCTATCTGTGATGAGTTCTAATGATGAAGATGGTACATACACCCAGCTCCCGAGCCATTGGAATTAATCAATGAAGGTTAAATTCCCCGACCCAGCGGGGAATCGAACCCGGGACCCTCTGCACCACAGGCCAGCAGACTAGCCTTTTAGCCACGGAGCCGAACTTCTATCGGTAATTACCATGCTTTCCAAAGATATGAACATCATTTCTTGAATATTAATGAATCTACATTAAGCATGTAAAATTTCATTTTGTTAATTTTTAGTTGCTCAGCAATTAGAAAACAAGTTCATTTTACTAAATTCAAGCTGGTATTAATGTACTTGCCCCATTATCTCAAAGACTTGTATGTACACGTACGGCAAATATTTTGCTAAATGTGATCAGTTTGATTTCCCATATTAATTACCTACTATAATTCCCTACGTCGCAGTTTAGTTGTGTTTATACTACGCATGTAACATTAATTTAACCTTATATTCACATAAATAGAAAACCTGAGGACTTAATAAACGTTTAATCCGGAATTTGAACAGTTTTAAATGAACTGCCTTGGAAGTCTGTCATAAAATGATTTAATGCCCAGTAGTATTTATGCTTGAGGAAGTGGAAAGGATGGTAAATAAACTCCATTGTCATAAAGCAGCAGGAATAGATAAAATTAGACCTGAAATGGTGAAGTATAGTGGGAAGGCAGGGATGAAATGGATTCATAGAGTAGTAAAATTAGCGTGGAGTGTTGCTAAGGTACCTTTAGATTGGACAAAAGCAGTAATTGCACCTATCTACAAGCAAGGGAACAGGAAGGATTGCAACAATTATCGAGGTATCTCATTGATTAGTATACCAGGCAAAGTATTCACTGGCATCTTGGAAGGGAGGGTGCGATCATTCGTTGAGAGGAAGTTGGATGAAAACCAGTGTGGTTTCAGACCACAGAGAGGCTGTCAGGATCAGATTTGCAGTATGCGCCAGGTAACTGAAAAATGCTACGAGAGGAACAGGCAGTTGTGTTTATGTTTCGTAGATCTAGAGAAAGCATATGACAGGGTACCGAGGGAAAAGATGTTCACTATACTGGGGGACTATGGAATTAAAGGTAGATTATTAAAATCAATAAAATGTATTTATGTTGACAATTGGGCTTCAGTGAGAATTGATGGTAGAATGAGTTCTTGGTTCAGGGTACTTACAGGAGTTATACAAGGCTGTAATCTTTCACCTTTGCTGTTCGTAGTTTACATGGATCATCTGCTGAAAGGTATTAAATGGCAGGGAAGGATTCGGTTAGGTGGAAATGTAGTAAGCAGTCTGGCCTATGCTGACGACTTGGTCTTAATGGCAGACTGTGCCGAAAGCCTGCAGTCTAATATCTTGGAACTTGAAAATAGGTGCAATGGGTATGGTATGAAAATTAGCCTCTCGAAGACTAAATTGATGTCAGTAGGTACGAAATTCAACAGAATTGAATATCAGATTGGTGATACAAAGCTAGAACATGTCGATAATTTTATTTAGGTTGTGTGTTCTCCCAGGATGGTAATATAGTAAGTGAGATTGAATCAAGTTGTAGTAAAGCTAATGGAGTGAGCTAGCAGTTGCGATCAACAGTGTTCTGTAAGGAGGAAGTCAGCTCCCGGACGAAATTATCGTTACATCGGCCTGTTTTCAGACCAACTTTGCTTTACGGGAGCGAAAGCTGGGTGGACTCAGGATATCTCATTCATAAGATAGAAGTAACAGACATGAAGGTAGCAAGAATGATTGCTGGTACAAACAGGTGGAAACAATGGCAGGAGGGAATGAACTCGATGGATGAAGCTGTACGCATAAACCGGCTTCGGTGGTGGGGTCATGTGAGGCGAATGGAGGAGGATAGGTTACCTAGGAGAATATTGGACTCTTTTATGGAGGGTAAGAGAAGTAGAGGGAGACCAAGACGACGATGGTTAGACTCGATTTCTAACGATTTAAAGATAAGAGGTATAGAACTAAATGAGGCCACAACACTAGTTGCAAATCGAGGATTGTGGCGACGTTTAGTAAATTCCCAGAGGCTTGCAGACTGAACGCTGAAAGGCATAACGGTCTATAATGATAATGTGTGTAATGTAATGAGTAATAGTAGTGGCACCGTTCTAACTGACGGTCGTATTGAATGACTCTAGGGCAGGGATGGCAAAATTTTACCTACTAGCGGCCAATTAAGGTCTTGTTCATTACTTTTTACTGTATAGTGCGCCATCGGTTATTTTCCTTTAAAATCATCAAGAAACTCCTCATTTGACTTGATTTACCTGTTAGATTGCATTACATATGAATCCATGCGACCGATTCTTTCATCAGTTTATTTTGCAAACATCACTGAAAATTACATTTTTAAGAACAGGTGGGTCCGCCTCTGTGGTGTAGTGGTTAGTGTGATTAGCTGCCACCCCCCGAGGCTCGGGTTCGATTCCCGGATCTGCCACGAAATTTGAAAAGTGGTACGATAGCTGGAACGGGGTCCACTCAGCCTCGTGAGGTCAACCGAGTAGAGAGGGGTTCGATTCCCTCGTCAGTCATCCTCGAAGTGGTTTTCCGTGGTTTCCCACTTCACCTCCAGGCAAATGCCGGAATGGTACCTAACGTAAGGCCACGACCGCTTCCTTCCCTCTTCCTTGTCTATCCCTTCCAATCTTCCCATCCCCCACCAAGGCTCCTGTTCAGCATAGCAGGTGACGCCGCTTGGGCGAGGTTCTGGTCATTCTCCCGAGTTGTATCCCCGACCCAAAGTCTCACGCTCCAGGACACTGCCCTTGAGGCGGTGGAGGTGCGATGCCTCGCTGAGTCCGAGGGAAAACCAACCCGTGAGGGTAAACGGATTAAGAAGAAGAAGAATAAAAAGAAGAAGAGAAACAGGTAAATTTTTAGTGTGATTTTTGCTTGAACCTAATAACGTTTTTAAAAAATATGTCCTGAGAATTAACTGAGACACTTCTTTACGGTAGCGTAATGTGTATATGTGCTGTGTTGCTAGATTTCCGTTCTTTTTATTACATGTTAGAAACATCAAAATGTGTTAGTATGTTTCCTAACCTGCCACAGAAGTCGTGTTCGCGTGTCACCTAGTGGAACGCGTGTTATAAGTTCGCCATCCCTCCTCTAAGAATTTCGACCCGCAGTAATTCTTTAAGTTGCTAGAAGCAAAAAAAAAAAAAAAAAAAAAAAAAAAAAAAAAAAAAAAATACCAGCTGTCATGGATGGCCTAGACGTCACTCAAAAGGCCGTAAGAGAAATGAGTAATGTAGTTTCCCGTTGCTTTCCTCACCGAGCTGATGGCAGAGTTGTTGAAGTGGTGGTGATTATTGTCTCAAAGAGGAAATACAACTCTCTCTTAACACTAATCAGAATGGAAAAGGGAATAGGTCCGACATTTCGAAGAATGAAGGTATCGACAAGACAGGGAAGATCCAGGAAGGGAGTAAAAATGAAGGCGACGATTGGATAGGAAAAGGCTAGAAGTGGGAAGGAAGCGACCGTGGCCTTAATTAATGTACAGCCTGGTGTAAAAATGGAAAACTACGGTAAACAATCTTCAGCGCTGCCGACAGTGGATTTCAAACCTATGATCTCCCAAATGAAAACTGACAGGTACATGATCCAAACCGCCCAGCCACTCGCTCGGAAATGGCAAACCTAATATCGTCGGGGTCGGAAGAGAAGAAGAGTTGACCAAAGAAGGTCGGATAGGACTGATGAAAGTGAGGAACCTGTTACAAGCAAGTGGAAGCACTTCAAGGCTCAACTAGGAGAACCATTGTCACCACTCCATGCTCCCAAGTTAAGAGCACCTAGTCACCCTTTCAATTTTAGCGCCCCCTTCATCCACAGGGATGAGAGCTTTTGAGGATCCAATCAGACTTCGGGATGAGTATTAAACAAACGAACAAACACACAAACAAACAAACAAACAAACACGCTATCTAGTAATACTTCTCTTAAAGAGAGAGTTGGTTACGTGGTTTGCGTTACGTAGCTCTTGGCTTGCATTCGGGTGATAGTGGGTTCTATCCCCACTGTTGATATCCTGAAGATGGTTTTCCGTGGTTTCTTATTTTCAAACTAGGCCGTGGACTCTTCCTTACCAGTCCTAGCGCTATCCTATCCCTTCGTCTTCATAAGACCTGTATGAGTGTAGGTTTGGGGTTCTCTACCTTACTAAAATACTTGTATAGTATTAATTATATTTACTTATGTATAAAAGTACATTATGAGTGCTGGACTAGTTTTGATCCTGTGTTGGGATCATCTTCAGCTGCTAAATACACTGACTGACAGAGCAAATGCAACACCAAGAAGGAGTGGTCAGAACTTTATGCCAATTGCAGGGTAGACTGACGTCACTGAGGTACGCTCATGATGTGAAATGCGCCGCTGTGCTGCGCACGTAGCGAACGATAAATGGGACACGGCGTTGGCGAATGGCCCACTTCGTACCGTGATTTCTCAGCCGACAGTCATTGTAGAACGTGTTGTCGTGTGCCACAGGACACGTGTATAGCTAAGAATGCCAGGCCGCCGTCAACGGAGGCATTTCCAGCAGACAGACGATTTTACGAGGGGTATGGTGATCGGGCTGAGAAGGGCAGGTTGGTCGCTTCGTCAAATCGCAGCCGATACCCATAGGGATGTGTCCACGGTGCAGCGCCTGTGGCGAAGATGGTTGGCGCTGGGACATGTGGCACGTGCGAGGGGTCCAGGCGCAGCCCGAGTGACGTCAGCACGCGAGGATCGGCGCATCCGCCGCCAAGCGGTGGCAGCCCCGCACGCCACGTCAACCGCCATTCTTCAGCATGTGCAAGACACCCTGGCTGGCTGTTCCAATATCGACCAGAACAATTTCCCGTCGATTGGTTGAAGGAGGCCTGCACTCCCGGCGTCCGCTCAGAAGACTACCATTGACTCCACAGCATAGACGTGCACGCCTGGCATGGTGCCGGGCTAGAGCGACTTGGATGAGGGAATGGCGGAACGTCGTGTTCTCCGATGAGTCACGCTTCTGTTCTGTCAGTGATAGTCACCGCAGACGAGTGTGGCGTCGGCGTGGAGAAAGGTCAAATCCGGCAGTAACTGTGGAGCGCCCTACCGCTAGACAACGCGGCATCATGGTTTGGGGCGCTATTGCGTATGATTTCACGTCACCTCTAGTGCGTATTCAAGACACGTTAAATGCCCACCGCTACGTGCAGCATGTGCTGCGGCCGGTGGCACTCCCGTACCTTCAGGGGCTGCCCAATGCTCTGTTTCAGCAGGATAATGCCCGCCCACACACTGCTCGCATCTCCCAACAGGCTCTACGAGGTGTACAGATGCTTCCGTGGCCAGCGTACTCTCCGGATCTCTCACCAATCGAACACGTGTGGGATCTCATTGGACGCCGTTTGCAAACTCTGCCCCAGCCTCGTACGGACGACCAACTGTGGCAAATGGTTGACAGAGAATGGAGAACCATCCCTCAGGACACCATCCGCACTCTTATTGACTCTGTACCTCGACGTGTTTCTGCGTGCATCGCCGCTCGCGGTGGTCCTACATCCTCCTGAGTCGATGCCGTGCGCATTGTGTAACCTGCATATCGGTTTGAAATAAACATCAATTATTCGTCCGTGCCGTCTCTGTTTTTTCCCCAACTTTCATCCCTTTCGAACCACTCCTTCTTGGTGTTGCATTTGCTCTGTCAGTCAGTGTATATCTATTTACCTCATTAGAACAAAAAGTCGATTAAATAATTTAGAGAAAATGGAAATAAAACATAAGAATTATGAGAATGATCTTAGTTCCAAATAAAGCAAAACAACAATAGAAATTAAAAATTAACGAGAACATGGAAAATATACAAGAAACAGTAAGAAAAAGAGATTGCTATATTTTGGACATGTCTATAGACTGGATTATAACAGTCTGACAAAACAGATATTCAAGTACTTTTGGGAGAAATGTCAACAACGAGCTGGATACAAGAGGTCGAGAAAAATGCAGAAAAAGTAAAAGAAGAGGAGACTATAGCAAGAGAGATTTAAAAAAAGAATGTTTTAAGAATGGAAGGATACAATGGAGGAATGGAAAGGAAACCATGTCCAAAGCTGTTTTAGGAGAGAAGAATAAGGTATAGTGCGATGATGAAGGGTCCACCTCTGTGGTGTTGTGGTTAGCGTGAAGAAAGGCCCAGGTCCAATTCCCGGCTCAGCCACGAAACTAGAAAAAGTGGTAAGAGGGCTGGAACGGGGTCCACTCAGCCTCGGGAGGTCAACTGAGTAGAGCGGGGTTCGATTCTCACCTCAGCCATTCTCGAAGTGGTTTTGCATGGTTTACCACTTCTCCTCCAAGCAAATGCTGGGATGGTAAGTAACTTTAGGCCAAGGCCGCTTCCTTCCCTCTTCCTTGTCTATCCCTTCCAATCCTCCCATCCTCCCACAAGGCCCCTGTTCAGCATAGCAGGTGAGGCCGTCTGGGCGAGGCACTGGTCCTCCTCCCCAGTTTTATCCCCGACCCAAAATCTCACACTCCAGAAAACTGCCCTTGAGGGGGTAGAAATGGGTTCCCTCTCTGTGTTCGATGGAATAACAAACCCTGGAGGGTAAACAGATTAAGAAAGAAAGAAAGAAAGAAAGAAAGAAAGAAAGAAAGAAAGAAAGAAAGAAAGAAAGATAGATAGATAGATAGAAAGGATTCCGAAGAAGAATGTAAAGGAAACTCGGTCTAAAGCAATCTGAGGAGAGAAGAATAAGGCATAGTGCAATGATGAAGGAATCCTGGAAAGAACGGAAGAGCAAACAAGAAGAAAGGATGTATTGAAAGTGAGATGTGGTTCCTACAGAAAAAAGGCCTCGTCGTACAGAATAATAATGTATTAAAATGAATACTATAAATTAGATTCTTCTTTATGAATAATCCCCTTTCACTTACTTTCTCGAATCTATAACTTTATCTACATTCTGGTGTTATCACCAGTGCGAAATGTGTCGCATGCGTGGATTTGGTCCTGTTTTACGTCCGGATGCCCGTGCTAACTTAAGAGAGACGTTTTCACTACTGTATTGCCCTTTTCTGTAGCGCTTGATAGTGTGGTGTGTTGTATCATTAAGAAGAGAAGTGCAATGGGACAAACACAAACACCAGATCCCCGAATCAAAGGAATTAATAAGACGCGATTAAAATCACTAACTCGATCGGGAATCAAACCTAGGTCTGTTTAAACCGCAGGCGTCAAGCTGGCCAATCAGTCAAGGAACCGGGCAATAATCTCCTTTCGCTGTGACACCATTTTAAACATTTCCTCTAATACCAGTGTTCCGTAAAGTAAAACTACACCGAAATAAAAAAATAAACCTCTTATCTAAGCCAATTTACAAACTTAGTTCCAGGAAATAGCTTCGTCTGAAAGGACTGCACTCTCTGCACTATCTCTGTGAGAAATATTTCTTTCTCTCCCTCTTATTAGTCATTCTTATTCCTTAGTGCCCTCTTAATTTAATGAAGCTGTATGAATGCAAGGGAGCTCAGTGTACTCTTGTAAGGGTTCAATTTTTAATCGGCTTATGTCATTATATTCCGAGCTGAACACATTATTCTCTTGGAGACGTAAGCTTCTCATTTCCTTAATGTGCTTTCGATGTCGACAGAAAAAAGTCAAATTTCCCCTGCAAAGGATCTTTCTTCGGGCAATATAAAAAGTGACCGAACCACACACCTTGCTCTCTTAAGCATAAGACCACCAACATAATCACGTTTGGGATTATTTCATATTAATATTAATGTTATTATTATTATTATTAAATAATAATAATAATAATAATAATAATAATAATAATAATAATAATAATAATAATAATAATAATAATAATAATAATAATAATAATAATAAACCCGTGGCGCAACAGCCCATTAGAACCCTGGCCCGCCAGAGTAACTGCTGTCCATCCAGATGGCTTGTTGATACCGGAGTTCACGGGGTCAACGTAACGATATCTTCAGCGGTACTGATAGGCTTTCTTGAACCGACTCTCTGCCTCTTTTACGGACACCGTCTCGGTTCTTCTCGTTCCAGGCCTCGACTGGCCTGACCGAGAATCGAAATCGGGGCCTCCGGGTAAAAATGGGTCTGGCATAAAATAATAATAATAATAATAATAATAATAATAATAATAATAATAATAATAATAATAATAATAATAATAATAATAATAATAATAATAATAATAATAATGTCCGCCTCTGTGGTGTAGTGGTTAGCGTGATTAGCTGCCACCCCCGGAGGCCCGGGTTCGATTCCCGGCTCTGCACGAAATTTGAAAAGTGGTATGAGGGCTGGAACGGGATCCACACAGCCTCGGGAGGTCAACTGAGTAGTGGTGGGTTCGATTCCCAGCCATCCTCGAAGAGGTTTTTCGTGGTTTCCCACTTCTCTTCCAGGGAAACGACGGGATGGTACCTAACTTAAGGCCACGTACGCTTCCTTCTCTCTTCCCTGTCTATCCTTTCCAATCTTCCCAACCCCACAAGGCATAGCAAGTGAGGACGCCTCGACGAGGTACTGGTCCTCCTCCCAAGTTGTATCCCCGACCCAATGTCTGACGCTCCAGGACACTGCCCTCGAGGCGGTACAGGTCGGATGCCTCGCTGAGTCTGAGGGAAAAACCAACCCTGGAGGGTAAACAGATTAAGAAATAATAATAATAATAATAATAATAATAATAATAATAATAATAATAATAATAATAATAATAATAATAATAATAATAATTTATTTATTTATTATTTAGGACAGTTTTGATTGCTAATAAAATGAACAGATGCTACAGTGTCGATGCTTTGTCTCGCGTATTTCAACGAGCCGGCAGGCAACACACCTACCTGTTGCATTCAAGCTTTTAAATTTAAATCAACAATGGTCACTGAAGCTAGATGCCTAATATCTCCGTTAGGCACAACAGCTACTTAAGAATATAATCTAAGTAAATGCAAACTCGTGTCCTCATACCGACGTGGTGCAGCTCTTTTCAGGCACACAACCATTGGAATTGAGTAGCATGTACCATTTCAACCACGTACCAGCCATTCTTAAATTTCTGGCAGTACCGGGAATTGAACCTGACAACACTAACCGTTACGTTACAGAGGCGGACATCTAAGTAAAATCTATTCTAGTCACAGGCAGGTGTGGACAAAACATCGACACTGTAGCATATTCTGTTAATTCTATTAGCAATCAGAATAGGCGTAAATAAATAAATAATGTTATTATCATTATTATTGTCCACCTCTGTGGGTTAGTGTGATTAGCTGCCAATCCCGGAGGCCCGGGTTCGATTCCCAGCTCTGCCACGAAATTTGAAATGTGGTACGAGGGTTGGAACGGGCTTCACCCAGCCTCGGGAGGTCAGCTGAGTAGAGGTGGGTTCGATTCCCAGCCATCCCCGAAGAGATTTTCCGTGGTTTCCTACTTCTCCTCCAGGCAAATGCCGGGGTGTTACCTAACTTAAGGCCACGGACGTTTCCTTCCCTCTTCCTTGTCTATCTCTTCCAATCTTTCTATCCCCCACAAGGCCCCTGTTCAGTATAGCAGGTGAGGCCGCTTGGGCGAGTTGCTGGTCATTCTCCCCAGTTGTATCCCCCGACCCAATGTCTCACGCTCCAGAACACTGCCCTTGAGGCGGTAGAGGTGGGTCCCTCGCTGAGTCCGAGGGAAAAACCAACCCTGGAGGGTAACCAGTTTAAGAAGAATAAGAAGATGATTATTTATTATTATTATTATTATCATTAATATTATTATTATTATTTGATGCCAGCCCCATCTTTTACCCGGAGGTCCCGTTTTCGATTCTCGGTAAGGCCAGTCCAGTTCTCGAACGGCGTTCACCCAGATCTCTTTCTCCACTTGGAAGAGTTGGAACATTTCCACATTTTTCTGATTACTGATAAGAGGGAATGGTTGTCTTGTTGAACTTCTTCATAAAGCAATAATGTCCACCACCACATTCTCCTTGTTGATTATAATAAAAAGGGTATGGTTATCTTCTTGCATTTTCTCATAAAATAAGAATCATCACCACGACTAAATGATACGAACTGTATTTACATTTAGTATGAGGAGGCCTTGACACCTAATACCTTCGGGGTAGGAAAAGAACAAGAGTTGACCAAGGGAGGTCGGATAGGATAGATGAAAGTGTGGAGCGTTGCACAAGTCAGTGGAAGCAATGCCAGGACTCAGTTAAGGGCCCAGTGGTCCCAACTTAAGAGCCCCTGGGGCCCTTTATATTCGCCTCTTACGACAGGCAGGGGATATCGTTGGTGGGAAGAGGAGGTCCAGATCCTTGGCTGAATTGTCAGCGTACTGGTCTTCGGTTTAAAGTTCCCCGGGCTGGATTCCCTGCCGGGCCAGGGTATTTAACCGCGTCTAGTTAATTTCTATAGCTCGGGTTCTGGCCGAGGTTTTCAACTGCGTACGGTTAATTCGCCTGGATAATAAGGCCAGGAAGAAGAAGAAGAAGAAGAAGAAGAAGATGATGATTCAGTGTTAGAACGAAACGCAAATGATTTGACTATATAATTTTCCTCTTTTTTTATTGCGTTCCCATATATTATCACGTGGACCGCGTTCCCCCGCCCCTAAAACAACAATCTCCACCATCACCACCACTACTTGTGTTCTCATTTCACCCTTATTTTTGGTGAGAACTGAGACGTCGAAATTCAGGAGTTAAATACCGCTCCACTGTGACATTCAAGAAATATTGTTTGAATCGTCTTATTCTTTACAGCTTTCAGTCAAGTCAAATCTGACATAATTTATCACATGAAGTCAGAGAACATTTTACTCATTCCGTAATTCGTCGCTGATTTAAACTCAGTTCTCTGCACATGAAGTGTAATCTGGGGAATAAGGACACATTAGTTATGCAGGACTTCGTACAAGTGTTTGAACTTAGCACTGAGAACGATACGATATCAGGCGTCCCGTTAGCAAGGACGTTACGTAAGTACCTAGAAAATGCAAACAATCTTTCTGAACTAACCACCGCAAAGATGATTTTATTATTCACACAAGGACCCGAATTAGTTGAAGTGGTGATGGTGGTGGTCATGATGGAGATGGTTATTTTAGCGGGTGAAACAAGAACGTTAGAAAAGGAAGGGTTATAAATAGCGTTCAGAAGTTCATGACCTAAAGAAGTAAGCGAAGCAAAGCAAAGTCACCTCCATAGAGGCCATAAAGGCCCTTGTTAACCTCGGCACGTGGTGGGGTAGAGTGGTTAGCTCTACGCCCGGCCGCCTTTGCCCCCAGGAATTAACCTGGTACTCATTTTTGGTGTAGGCTGAGTGAATCTCAGGGCCACATGGACCTCCGGAAGTGGAAATCTCGTTTCTTAAATTTTACGACTTCCTGACGGGGATTCGAACCCACGTCCTTCCGGGCGAACCGAGGCAGCCCCTGACCTAAAGAAGTAAACTAGCTAAATATGACCTAAGAAACGGTAAAATATGACTCAAGCATTTTAGGGATAGTTAGCAAGTACTAAGAGGATTACTAACATTAAACGTGTGAAAAAGTGATGATAAGCGAGAATACAGCAGATACATTTAATGATGCAAAGTAAGTAAAATAAAACTGTAAACATTCATTCAGTATCGTAGCTCAGAGGCGCACTTCTCATTTTTCCCCCTAAAAATAACCAAAAATGAAGTATTAAAATGCTGTTTGGTTTTTGTCGGCGTACGTTCGTACAGCATCTCTTTCTCGGAATCATGTCTTGTAAACATGCTACCTATCTTTTCCGAGAAAATAAAGTATTTTGAAATTCTGTGTTTGAAAATCGACGCAGATAACGGCGCCTCAATTTGAACACAAATTCTCAAAATATAACCAAATATAAAGTTATATCACTAAAATGAGCAAGTCGCCATAAGACCTATCTGTGTCGGTGCGACGTAAAACAAATAGAAAAAAAAAGAGCAAAATATGACCAAAGCAATAAATATGGCCGAAATATGCATTTATATGCAACATAAATTTGCTTTATACGGGGTCAGGGAACCACCATTCACAGATTTCTCAGATTTTGGGTAAAATCACCTCAGGAATGAAATATGACTTTTCTTTAACATCCGAACCTTAGTTTACTAATATTGTCAAGATGAGAGTCTTCGTAGACTTCGCAAACCCAATCAAATCGGAGATGGAAGGGAATATTAGTGTGTATCATGGGCCGATGGAATGAAAAGATTAACGATAGGAGCTTAGAACAAATGTAAGAAATGCGAGATTCAGCATGAGCCCTCGTGTTCTCAATCTGTGTTTCAATAGTAAGGTGGGCGTACTTCAAGTTCTCTAACGCATGTAGAATGAGTCTTACGTAGCTGATAATGGATGTTTCAGAACGCTGGTGACTACATTGGAAAGAAGTTTGTAACGGATATCTGTTCTGTATCTCTCGTACAATTATCGCTCGTTAGTTTTACATTTGAAAAACAAGCCATTGATGAACTAATGGATGTGTCGAACTACCGAAGGTATGTTGAAACCGAAAGCCACTCTTCTATAGTAAATTGAATTTTATCAACGGTGGCTGGTGAATTCTCTGACTGGAGGGTAATGATGGGACATTCGATTCATTTTATTGAATCGAATCATTTGATTCCGTTCACGTTACTGAACCGATACAGTGATCCGATTCACGGCACATTAGTCACCACTCCTACTGCATCTGTGTAGTATGTGCTGGTAAGACAGCAGCAACAGCATTCAGTGCTCGCAGCTGCCATCTGGTCTTCATACTATGAACTTCTTTTTTTAGAAAAAATGCTAGTCACTCTAATACATCGAAGGTTTCCGGCGACGCAGGGTGCGAAGGGTTAGGATTAGGAAGGTGCAGCCATGGCCTGAATTAAGGTACAGTCCCAGCATTTCCTGGTGTGAAAATGGGGAAACTACAGAAAACCATCTTAACGGCTGCCGACGGTGGGATTCGAACCCACCATCCCCCGAATGCAAGCGCATAGCTACGCGACAACTCGCTCAGTCATTTTTGAAAATATGTATTTTTCTATCAGCTGAGGATATCGTCATATTTTGTATAGGCTACCCGAGATGTAGAGTAGCCAGCTGGTGTTCTGATTCAACATACTGTTGGTTAAGTTATTGTGTCTGTCCACATGTGATTGAAGTCTTGTGCAACGATGTGACATATGAACTGAGAGAATACTGAGCCGTTCTTCTCAATATAAAACAGGTACTTTTGAGTGGTCATGAGCATGACTCATAGTCATAGGGCAGGCTAGAGTAGAGTTTAACTGTCAAATGTCAACTAAGTTATAATACTATGATTCATTAAACTAATAAATAGTATAACCTAATAGCTTACCTACTTACTAGCTACTTCAGAATTATGTTTTGACCACCTTTTTAACACAGCAAATAAATCCATCTATTATTTAAACCTCCCTGTAAGAAGAGGACAGAGAATGCAAATTGGTATTATTTTCAAATGAGCTAAGCTCGAGAATCCATTATAGCATACGATTCTTTCAGTGTACTATGGCTCACTGTATGTCTCGCTGCAGCGGAAGCTCGGCTGTCTGCCAGTGTCCAACTGTCCAGTGTGCCGATAAGGAGCCGTGTGTATCTTGTGTCTCACTGAGCCGCGCTCGTTCACGATTCTTTCGGTGTGCCATGGCTCACTGTATGTCTCGCTGCAGCGGAAGCTCGGCTCTCCGCGTGTCCAGTGAGCCGATAAGGAACCGTGTGTATCATGTGTCTCACTGAGCCGCGCTCGTTCACGATTCTTTCGATGTGCTATGATTCACTGTCTCGCTGCAGCGGAAGCTCGGCTCTCCGCCACCCGCCAGTGTCCAGTGAGCCGATAAGGAGCCGTGTGTATCTTGTGTCTCACTGAGCCGCGCTCGTTCACGATTCTTTCGATGTGCTATGATTCACTGTCTCGCTGCAGCGGAAGCTCGGCTCCCCGTCAACGTCCAGTGAGTGCGCCACTCAGCACTGTTCGCTGGGAGTAAGCAGAATCGTGTGCCGTGAGCTCGCCGTTCCTGTGAATCGATTCACTCGGACACTTGAATGAATCGATACACTGCTTCGAATCATGCATTCAGTAGCCAACACTACTGGAGGGGCTATAAATGATCACGCTTATGCAAAGAAGAAGATAAAATCTAACAGGTAAATGAGAAAAAATAACAAAGGGACAAATATATAATTATAGCTACTAATCCGGCCATTAGCTGAATTAAAACAGGGAACTGTTCCACTGTGCTCTTTAAGCAAAACCTCAAATTTTCCGCAAAACTTAACTGTATCGACCAGTTTTCTAAGAATGTAACGATTTTTAGCTACTTCATCGTTCAAAAGTCTTGTTTAGAGTCTGTTCAGGGAATCTAATCGACAGCTGATATCTACTTTCTCAAGCATCAGACATTAAATAATTCAATACCACTATTTATATGCTTTTCACTCACACCATGTTTTTAACTTTCTCACTAAAGTAATTTGAAACGCCGCCCGAAGTCCATGCAAGATCACTATCTTTCATCACGTAACAAGTGCTAAAAGGATGCGCTCTTAATATCTCTCTCTCATAAATACACACGCATCTATTCAGCGTACTTATATTGGGAAGGATTACATTTTCTTATGTAACCTGTGTAGTAAGAATGTAAAGGAGAGAGCATATAAGTCTCAGGTAAGACCCCATCTAGAGTATGGTTCCAGTATATGGGACCCTCACCAGCATTACTTGATTTCAGAACAGGAAAAAAGCCAGAGAAAAGTAACTCGATTTGTTCTCGGTGATTTTCTACAAAATAGTAGCGTTACGAAAATGTTGAAAAATGTTTGGGCTGGGAAGACTTGGGAGAAGGGAGGCGAGCTGCTCGACGAAGTGGTGTGTTCCGAGCTGTCAGTGGAGAGATGGCATGGAATAACGTTAGTAGACGAATAAGCTTGAGTGATGTTTTCAAAAGTAGGTAAGATACAAAGTTGGAAATAAAGAGGATAAACTGGGGCAAATGTTCGTTTACAGGAGAGTTAAGGAGTAGAATACCGAGGGATTTGTTCAATAAATGTCCAAATTCTTTGCAATTATTTAAGAAAATACTAGGTAAACAAGAGAAAGGGAATCTGCCACCTGGGCAACTGCTCTAAATGCAGATCAGTGCTGACTTGATTGATTGATTGGTTGATTGATTGATTGATTGATTGATTGATTGATTGATTGATTGATTGATTGATTGATTGATTGATTGAACTTATTCTTGTTCATAGGTAATGAGAGTAGGTCCTGAAGGTCAAAGCCCTTCAGTTCTGCTCTACTTTTCAAAAGTCATTCCCACCATTACGTAAAATATTATTTATGATTGTTCTACAGCGTACCAATAGTACAGCAAATTGACATCGAATATTAAACTCTGGAAAACAATCTTCAGAACATCTTCCGAATTCAATTTTACAATTACATGACCAATACCACGTAGCCAATTATCTTCGATCGCAAACAATTAGTTACTCAGGGATGATGATCGCGCTACTAAAGTCAAACAACATTAGCGTCACTATTATCAAGGTGAAAACACTCTCTACCCAGACACATACGCCTAATTAACAAGACATAAAAAAACTCGTGCTGCGTGGATACACTCACGCTTGAGTGATTTTAATTTAGAACAGAGTCGTCGGGCCGTAGGAATAATACTGACGAGAAAGAATATGTATCCAATTTGGAACTCCATTACAAAATTATGTCCAACATTACACAGTTACGCTTCTTTGAAACAACATTCTCACTATTAGTTTACTTTTCTAAAAGTTATAATATCCATAATCATTTGTATTAAAGAAATTCTGTAGCTCATACTGAATATGTACGAAGCAATGAATAATAATAATAATAATAATAATAATAATAATAATAATAATAATATACATACATTATCATTACAGACTGTTATGCCTTTCAGCGTTCAGTCTGCAAGCCTCTGTGAATTTACTAAACGTCTTTAATAATAATAATAATAATAATAATAATAATAATAATAATAATAATAATAATAATAATAATAATAATAATAATAATAATAATGTCCATCTCTGTGGTGAAGTGCTTAGTGTGATTAGCTCCCACCCCTAGAGGCCCGGGTTCGATTCCCGGATCTGCCACGAAATTTGAAAAGTGGTACGAGAGCTGGAACGGGATCCACTCAGCATCGGGAGGTCAACTGAGTAGAGGTGGGTTCGATTCCCACCTCAGCCATCCTCGAAGTGGTTTCCGTAGTTTCCTACTTCTCCTCCGGGCAAATGTCAGGATGGTATCTAACTTGGTGTTACGGCCACTTTCTTCCCTGCTCCTTGTCTATCCCTTCCAATATTCCCGTCCGCCCACAAGGCCCCTGTTCAGCATAGCAGGTGAGGCCGCCTGGACCAAGTACTGGTCCTCCTTTCTAGTTTTATTTCCCGACCCATAGTTTCACACTCCAGGACACTGCCCTTGAGGGGGTAGAGGTTGGATCACTCGTTGAGTCCGAGAAAAAAAAAAACCAACTCTGGAGGGTAAACGGATTAAGAAATAATAATAATAATAATAATAATAATAATAATAATAATAATAATAATAATAATAATAATAATAATAATAATAATGTCCGCCTCTGTGTTGTAGTGGTTAGTGTGATTAGCTGCCACCCCCTGATGCCCGGGTTCTATTCCCGGCTCTGCTACGAAGTACGAGGGCTGGAACGGGGTCCACTCAACCTCGGGAGGTCGGCTGAGTAGAGGTGGGTTCGATTCCCACCTCAGCCATCCCGGAAATGGCTTTCCGTGGTTTCCCACTTCTCCTCCAGGCAAATGCCGGGATGGTACCTAACTTAAGGCCACGGGCGCTTCCTTCCCTCATCCTTGTCTATCCCTTCCAATCTTCTCATCCCCCACCAAGACCCCTGTTCAGCTTAGCAGGCGAGGCCGCCTGGGCGAGGTACTGGTCATCCTCCCCAGTTGTATCCCCGACCCAGAGTCTGAAGCTCCAGGACACTGCCCTTGATGCGGTAGAGGTGGGATCCCTCGCTGAGTCCGAGGGAAAAGCCAACCCTGGAGGGTAAGCAGAAAGAAAAAAAGAAGAAAAAAAGAAGAAGAATAGTTTTATGATTTACGAACTACGTTTACAGGTTTTGAGTTCCTGAGGTACCGGGAATCTGACCCGCAGGATTTCTTTTACGTTTCGATAAATTGTCTTAGTGCGTAGTTCAGCTGGCACAAGTAAGTAGAAGGAATGCTGGGTTCAGTTGGGATCCCGTGTAAACAATCCAACCTTAAAGTAGAAACTCTTAGGCGAAATGTTCACAAAAGGTATGATTCACACATTTTTCCCTTAAAGCTGGATGCAGATAGTCTCAAATGTCACACTTTAGTGACCTTTAACAAGACATATTTGTCTGCCAGCCACTCTCCTAATATATCTGCTCTGAATGATAGCTCAGAGCTACAAAGGCCAACACAGACCTTCTCAAGGTATCATTTGGCCCTATAAAGAACTTAGGTACGCCTCCATCGTGACTAACTTCTATTGTTATGTCCATATTTTACTTTGAAGTGAAGGATTTGATTGTATGTTTTCACGCACTTATCAAATCAGTGATTTACCACTATGTGTGCTATATACACGTGGCGAGTGTTGAAGAGCTAGCTGCAATCCCTCATTGGCGGTGTCGCATTTGGCCGAATCGAGGGTATAGATCTCTAAAGCATAAGGTCAGAATATAAAATTAGTTTGATTGTAGACTTTAAGTAAATCGACCTCAATTTCCAGTCAATGTATTGAAGGAAAGGTCCGCGGTGTCAATATAACCATTTCGATTCTCAAGTAGCGCTTTGAATAGACTATAGCTGTGGTTCCCAGACACTTGAAGCTCCCTTTTCCTGCTAGTAATATACCATCGGTACCCTCAGCGCAGTCAGGACCGTATGAGTCGAGTATATTTCGATTCTTGTCTATATTTTTGTTTTGGATACTGCTTTAAGAAGAGAAACGAAACCCAGTAACAATCTTCTTCTTCTTCTTCTTCTTCTTCTTCTTCTTAATCTGTTTACCCTCCAGGGTTGGTTTTTCCCTCGGACTTAGCCTCGGACAGAGGCGGCCCAGTAATAATAAATATATAAAATTGATTTAAAGTTGGCCACATAAGAATTATGAGGTCACTCAATATCTATTGTCCGGCTACATGGCTGAACTGTTAGTGTGCTGGCCTTTGATTATAGGGGCCAGGGTTCGATTCCCAGCAGGGTCGAGAATTTTAACCATCGTTGGTTAATTTCGTTGGCACAGGAGGTGGGTGTATGTAACGTATTCATCATCATTTCATCCTCATCACGACGCGCAAATTGCGTACGAGCGTCAAATCAAAAGACCTGCACCTGGCGAGCCGAACATATCCTTGGACACTCCTGGCACTTAAAAAAAAACCATACGCAATTTCATTTAAATATCTATTTTACAACCATAGAGGAAAGACAATACGTCACATTCTAGATGATAAATATAAAAGATGTGCATGAACACGTCATTGAAACATCTTCCGTGGGGAATTCAAATGTAAGGAGTGAATATCCTAAAATCGTGAAACGGATCGTGTAGAACTCTACGATACACACAGTACCACCATCTCTAAGCAAGAAATAGCATTAACAACTCGCCGAAGAGCTGTTGGCACCCAGGGAAGTAGCGAATGTGGTACGGGCCCGCGTGCCAAATTAAAAATTCGGTCCCCCTCAAATAAAATGTAAAAACCTACGACTAACTAATATAAATGTAATCACTGCAGGTAGATAATATGCAATACATTGTCATGTTACATAAACAAACGGTTTGCTCATTATAGTAAGATTATTAAAATAAAAATTTAATAGGTTTCATTCGGCTGTCTCCGTGATATAACGGCTAAGCTGCTGAACCATTCACCACTTAGTTGTTCTTACGTAAAATTGGTTTCGTTTTACAGTAACTTCGGGACTACATTCTGTAACCGATACCAAAGTCTTAGTTATAATAATTTATTCGATTACAACACAGGGAAATATACGAACAAGATTAAATCAACAACTGTTTAAATAAAACTTGAAAAATATCAAACTGCAGAATTGATAAGTCCCACCCCCCGCAAACACGTGTTCAGCATAGCAGGTGAGGCCGTCTGGGCGAGGTACTGGTCATCCTTCCCATTTGTATCCCCCGACCCAATGTCTCACGCTGCAGGACACTGCAATTGAGGCGGTAGAGGTGGGATCCCTCGTTGCGTCCGAGGGAAAAACCGAACCTGGAGGGTAAACAGATGAAGAAGAAGAAGAAGAAGAAGAAGAAGAAGAAGAAGAAATTATAAACCTAGCAAAGAGCGCTCGTGTAAAACTGAATCGACTCAGTATTACTACACCTACTCCTTATTAGCATTGTACATTGTTGTCTAATAAATGTGTGATAAAGGTTCAGCAAGAATTTTGCATAATACGATCTCAGATGTACTACACATTAAGAAAGTAAAATTTTCTAACTAAAATAGGTTATGATATTTTGGTATCAATGTTCAGTTTATAAATAATTTGATGCAGGACTTTTGTAAGGAACCTGTCGCGATGTGGAGTGAGTAGATAAGGGCAAGCATTGTTTACAGCTGTGCTATAATAACTACTGTTAGATGGCCATTCCTTCTCGTACAAATTCTAAAACTTTCTTTTGTTTTACAATTTGTTTTACGTCGCACCGACACAGAGAGGTCTTATGGCGACGATCGGATAGGAAAGGCCTAGGAGTGGTAAGGAAGCGGCCGTGGCCTTAATTAGGGTACAGCTCCAGTATTTGCCTGGTATGAAAATGGGAAACCATGGAAAAGTACCTTCAGCGCTGCCGACAGTGGGGTTCGAACCCATTATCTCCCGGACGCAAGCTCACAGGTGTGCGCCCCTAAGCGCACGGCCAACTCGCTCGGTAAATTGTAAACCAAACTATTTAGACTGATTCTACAAAAGTGATCGGACCATTTCCTTGCAGAGTGACATTGGGCTAGATATACACTGACTGACAGAGCAAATGCAACACCAAGAAGGAGTGGTCAGAACTTTATGCCAATTGCAGGGTAGACTGACGTCACTGAGGTATGCTCATGATGTGAAATGCGCCGCTGTGCTGCGCACGTAGCGAACGATAAATGGGACACGGCGTTGGCGAATGGCCCACTTCGTACCGTGATTTCTCAGCCGACAGTCATTGTAGAACGTGTTGTCGTGTGCCACAGGACACGTGTATAGCTAAGAATGCCAGGCCGCCGTCAACGGAGGCATTTCCAGCAGACAGACGACTTTACGAGGGGTATGGTGATCGGGCTGAGAAGGGCAGGTTGGTCGCTTCGTCAAATCGCAGCCGATATCCATAGGGATGTGTCCACGGTGCAGCGCCTGTGGCGAAGATGGTTGGCGCAGAGACATGTGGCACGTGCGAGGGGTCCAGGCGCAGCCCGAGTGACGTCAGCACGCGAGGATCGGCGCATCCTCCGCCAAGCGGTGGCAGCCCCGCACGCCACGTCAACCGCCATTCTTCAGCATGTGCAAGACACCCTGGCTGTTCCAATATCGACCAGAACAATTTCCCGTCGATTGGTTGAAGGAGGCCTGCACTCCCGGCGTCCGCTCAGAAGACTACCATTGACTCCACAGCATAGACGTGCACGCCTGGCATGGTGCCGGGCTAGATCGACTTGGATGAGGGAATGGCGGAACGTCGTGTTCTCCGATGAGTCACGCTTCTGTTCTGTCAGTGATAGTCACCGCAGACGAGTGTGGCGTCGGCGTAGAGAAAGGTCAAATCCGGCAGTAACTGTGGAGCGCCCTACCGCTAGACAATGCGGCATCATGGTTTGGGGCGCTATTGCGTATGATTCCACGTCACCTCTAGTGCGTATTCAAGGCACGTTAAATGCCCACCGCTACGTGCAGCATGTGCTGCGGCCGGTGGCACTCCCGTACCTTCAGGGGCTGCCCAATGCTCTGTTTCAGCAGGATAATGCCCGCCCACACACTGCTCGCATCTCCCAACAGGCTCTACGAGGTGTACAGATGCTTCCGTGGCCAGCGTACTCTCCGGATCTCTCACCAATCGAACACGTGTGGGATCTCATTGGACGCCGTTTGCAAAACTCTGCCCCAGCCTCGTACGGACGACCAACTGTGGCAAATGGTTGACAGAGAATGGAGAACCATCCCTCAGGACACCATCCGCACTCTTATTGACTCTGTACCTCGACGTGTTTCTGCGTGCATCGCCGCTCGCTGTGGTCCTACATCCTACTGAGTCGATGCCGTGCGCATTGTGTATCCTGCATATCGGTTTGAAATAAACATCAATTATTCTTCCGTGCCGACTCTGTTTTTTCCCCAACTTTCATCCCTTTCGAACCAATCCTCCTTGGTGTTGCATTTGCTCTGTCAGTCAGTGTATATATATATTTTGCGAGGAGACTTCCAGGCCCATTCAGGGCCCAAACCCGCCTGCACTGCAGGCCCCAGGCCCTGTTGACACCACAGCAGGACCTAATCACGTTCTTGTTAGAGTAATCAGGGATGGTTCTGTATACGTAGCTATGATTTTAACAAGAATCTTAACAGGGAAGGTACCAGCTTGCTTGATAAATGCTCGAAAGATTTTGTTGCACAAAAATGGTGTCGCTAGCGGCCTTCCCAATTGGAGACCAATGACAATTTGTTCGGTTATCGAGAGGATTACTGAAAGAGTTGTCGATGGACAGTTACTATCTTTCGTAAATTTTAATCAGTAGCAATGGGACTATAGTAGGGACGCAGAGTACGCCCCGGACTACAAGTGGCCACAGCTGGTCCGTGGTCCGAAAACTCTGCACTCCGACCGACCAACCGAGAGAAGTATCGGTGGCAACGGCTCTACTGTGCCTCTAAACCCGGGCCTCTCAAACGCCCAAAATCTCACGCGTGCAGAGCGAGGCGCAAGAGCTCCGTGCACTGTGCATCGGTGCCGCTCGGTATAGCTCGGATCAACGCTTCGTCTCTTGGCTACTCGGCTAAGCTCGGCTCTACTCGGCTATACTCGGCTCAACTCAGCCCGGATTTGGAGCGCTACGGCGCAAGTGGGGCAGAGGGAGACAGGCGGAGCGAGCAAGAGAGGCGTGAGGAAAGAGAGAGTAAGCGCTATTGCTCCAAATCGAGGAGTGGGGGGTCTGCACTCTGGTCAACCAAGCCAAGTCGTCTTTTGCACCGTGCACAGTGCATGCACCACGCGCATGCACCCTGAGAGGCCCTGCTCTAAACCTTTGCATTCGGAAGCAAAGAAGGACTGGTCCCACCCGTCGGCTGTCTTGAGAA